>NC_085872.1:33302587-33467587 GCF_034702125.1 Engraulis encrasicolus
ACTAATGGGTAAAAGTGGCTAGTACGTCAGTTTTCTCTACCAGCCAAACTGACATTTCACCAGCATTTGGCCGGTTGTCTGGTGTTAATTTAGAGCCCCGGTGCGTGTGTGCGCGTGCGTGCATAATGTGTGCGCTCATGTGTCCATGTGTGTGCAAGTGTATTCTCTAGCTGCTCAATCACACCTTCTGAGGAAGACAGACACCGAGTGTGTATTGTTAACCTTTCCCTTAAACAAATAACACCAAGTGGTGAGGTGAAGAGATGTACAGTACTGTAAGATGTGACAGACAGTGCCTGTGAGTGTTATAGGGAAAGAGAGAGACACAAGATGAGGGAGGATGAAAATGAACGTGAGATGTGGCACTCTCCACCCACTTGTAAGACTGCTCCCTCCCTCCCAGCTCATTCCTATGATTCTTTCCTCAGTCACCCCGACCACTTGCTCCCCTGCTGAGTGCAGACACAGGGCCCGCCACCGATCCATTCTCCTTCGGGTTCCCATGGCAACATAAGCATTCTCTCCGACCAAACATGAAAATAACAATAATAACAAAGCACAGCACACGGAGAGCTTTACCCTGCAGCAGCCTTACAGTACGTGCATCCAGTGCGGTTAAACTCCTGGCTGCCTGCACTGCACTCTCAATTACACCAGATATCCATTTGAACTAATCAAGACGGTTAATTAACTCTAATTTTGATCTCCGCATGTGTCCTGTTGCAATCCGATGCATCACCTTCACAAGTTGTACAGCATGAGTGCGAGAGAGATTTTCGACATGTGCAGTGCAGAGACACCAACGCTGATCAACAACGGGATGAGAGACAAAGATGAGAAAATAAAAAATAAAAAGAAGAAAGAGAAAACAGAAGGCCTTTGATCTTCCCCAGTTTGGCGATGCTGTCTCTCGACAATTACATTTGATCAGGCAGAGAAATGGATGCAGCACGGCTGAAGCCGAAGCCATGAGAACGAATTTGGATTTATACAATGGGGTGGGGAAGAAGCCAGGGCAGAATCATATGGCTGGAGAAAGCGGCCGACAGACAGACAAAGAGATGGAAATAAATATATAAATAAATCAGAAGACGAATCAGAAACAGAGTGACTGTGCATTATTCATTTGAGGTTTCATAACAGAGAATTCATAAGAGAAAATAGAATAGGGGTTTGACTGAATGATGACCCACAAGGTTGTTTTAGTTCACACTTCTTTTGAAATCATTCAGCCGTAAGGCACTGGAACTATGGAATGACCTGGGACTTAACCCTCCTCTTGGTACAATGAAGTAGATAGAGCAGATTCAAGTCTGGGTAATGACCATTAAAATCATCAGGTTGTATCTAAGGCAATGGAGATTTATATTTTATACAGTCATTGCCGGAGACAGCAGATTTGCTATTACTTGGCACAAGCAGCCATCAACGTTTGAGCTATAAAGCCCTGCTGGTTCAGACAAGACATCACAGCACATCAAGCGTTCCAACAGCAGGTCACAGACACAGGGCAAATCGCTGCTGAAGCAACAGAAATCACAAAGCTGTTTGCGGTTGTTTTCCTTTTAGTTGATCTTGTTCGTTGCTGCTTTGTTTGGCAAGTTGTTTCTGCCTCTTTGTGCTCAACTTGGCGTTTGAGGAGAGAATAAGGGAGTATTTGAGGAAAAAGAGTAAGAATGTGAGTTGGGTAGGTTGGGGTGGTGTATGGTGGTGGTGGCGGCGGATGTATTGGGATTGAATTGGGATGGGGGAAGTTACATTTCAAAGCCCATCTTTCATCATGCACTCCCCCTTCCCAAAGGATACCTCTTCAATACCACCCACCCACGCAAACTTGAATCCCTCGACCAGTGTGCCCTCCTTCTCTCACCTGTCCTACCGCCCCCACACACCCCTGCCACCACTCTGCCTCTCTGTGATGGTTTGAAGTAGTCTTTCTCAACGGGGGTTCTAAAGCCACCCCAAGGGGTATTAGGGAGTCCTTAGTGGGCATTGAGAAGGAGACAACTGCAGAGAGGGGGCACTCAGTTGAAATTTGGGGGTATTGGTGTATTTTATTGTTTTAATGCTAAGGTTGGCATTGGCATATCAACATATGGTCAAGAGGGCATTGGGAGTCTTAAGATGAGATCAAGGGGGTGTTTGTTCCTAAAAGGTCCAAAAAAAGAACCGCTGGTTTAAAACTTAGCCTATTTGACCCCAGCAAAGGCAGATTAACTACATTTCAAACAGCCCAAGGTAGTCAAACACACAGTACATTTGGTTTAGTCAGAACACGCAATACTTTTGGGTAAGTAATGTCCGTGACATTTTCTACCTTTACTCTCACAGTGCCTACACACCACATATTCGCATTCGCTTGATGTAGGCCTATCCGGGAGCATCGCGAGTCCGAGATGTTCGTGGGCTGTTTGGCTGCTTCTTTTCACAATGCACAGTCAGCATTCGCGTTCTATCCACGGGCAGCAGCATTCATTTTCAATGGGAGACCGCTGATAAGACGAGCAGGACCGCGCAGGAAAATAGACTTGAGTTCTATTTTCAAGGAGCATCGCGGACATGTCCGGTCTCCTGCTTGCGGGCCCGGACATGCAACGCGCTTAGGCCGGAGATCCATTATAGCGTTACGTTATCGCAGCTCGACGTACTGGATGTCCCAGTGTCGACGCACTGCTACTACAGCTCGCGTGGCCCGGGAGTTATATACAGGAAGTATATCAATCTACATTTCTAGCCGTTTTTATCCATATAGCAAACCAACTGCCCCTAAATTACAGTTCAAAATGCTCTTACCGAACTCGGCACATGTGTTTTTTTCACACACAGCTTGGCCTCGTGTTGTTATGCTTATGGTCGAAATCGAACATAATCATTTGAACCCAGGCATCATAAGCACATGCAACATACATGCTTGTAGTCTATATTTTGTACATCCAAAAGTTCGACAGATGTCAAAAATCTACTTTTACCGAGGGAAATGCACCTTCGTGATGACCACAGGTATCATGGGACATCTTCATGTAATCAACAGTCATTGGGTAACGCAGTCCGTCAGCCGCTGCTAATTTGCATAACTTTCAGGAGAGCTCAACTTTTTGACGTGCCACCGGAGCCACGCTCGCCGTGCCGGAATCCCAACATGCATTGCGAGTCCGGTAACGACGATATGCCGCATTTCATTGAAAATGAATTGAATGCGTTGGTACGGCTTGCGTCAAACTGACTAGTGGATGGGCACCGTTACACTGCACTCCGGTGTGCAATGGATGATCTGTTCTAATGTATTCTGAACATTTCGGACTGAAACCGGATACCTCAGGACACGTTAAGTGGACGTCTCATGCTTGCAGTTTGTATGCACCGTCGAACTATGCCAAGGCAGAGCAGTACCGAATTAAATGGGTACAGCCATTAATCTGCTGCAGTTACGGCATATGGTTTTTTTTTACTAATGAGACCATGAGGACAACAAATTCCTGCGGCTGCTAGTGTTGCCTTTGCAGCTAAGGGCTAAAAACAAAGCCCCCCCACCCACCAGGCTGCCAGGCGATGATGCTGTCGTCAGCCCCCTCGCCCACATGTCTGTGAGGACCACCACCAGACAGAACTGGGTCAGAGTAATTAGTTAGATAGAATCTTCATCAAGTCAATGGGCGGGACAGGGGCAACTAAAAATACAGCAGTTATGTTACTCCGTCTTTGTCTTTTTTTTTTTTTTTTTTGCAGAAAATTGAATTCTTTTGTAGAGACACAGATCAAACATTCTCTCCAATACATCATTGCTACATATTATATTATCTGATTTTATATTAATGTAGAACATGGTGGACCTAATTTTATGGAACTAGCAAACAATAATCATCACATATGTACGATGAAGAAATGTAGCTGGCCTTTCCTAGTTTCTGTTGCAGAGAAGGGTACGCTGATCAAAGTGCAAATACATACGTCACAGAAACAGAAACTGGAGGACTACTGGTGCACGTCATTTGGATTTTCTCATCCCCTGGCCACCTCACCACGCCGTTTACTCTGCAAGTGCAAATCCAGGCCGGGCCTTGCTCCTTCGGCTAGGGGAAGAGTTTCACTGGTTTTTCCAGAGGATTTTCCAGGGATTAAGAGCAGGAAGCCCGCTCACAGCAGATAATAGCATCTGCTTGTTGACGCCAATGGCTATGTGTTGTCAAAGCAGAATATTTCTCCCTGACTTTTTTCTCTTTCTCTTCACAATTTCCACACCCTTTTTTGTTCTGCCATTGGCAGTCAGCAGTCAGCAGTCAAAGATTTGGAGTTTCATTAAACTGAGAAAAATGTCTCACTATACAATTTATGTACAACTGTACATTGAAAAATGTGGAGAGTGTTACAATATAAGTAAATAATATTTTACATCAGGTACGTTAGCTGTAGCATAGGGTTTATATTTCATGTAGGCTACGTAGGTATTTGAAGTAGACAGTGGATTTAGAACCATGTGGTTAGCTGCAGATGCCCTAAAACCATATGCGTCATTGCCTGAAGCAGATCATTTTATTGTTACCTCAGCTTCACTTGGCCATATTGCCCTTGTTAGGCAAACACTCGTGGGAAATAAATCAACATTTATCGCGCTAAAAGCGGTGGTTATGTGTGCCTATTTCTAGTGATTGATAGCATTGCCGATCAATACAGTATCAATTAAGAAGAGAGCCACCACTGTCTGAAATCATTAAAGGGTGTCATGAGAACAAAATATTTATTAAAGCAGCCAGGGTGGATGCATTAATTTTGAAAGAGAAGACACATGACTTGGTGACTTATACACTACACGGAGCAAGGCCATGAACTCCAGCCGGCTATTCCTCCACACGCGGACATAATTCAGATGGATGACAGGGCATGGAGTGAGCCATCTCTGCTCCCTACACATATTGGATTTCTTCTGCACTGCTGAGTGACCACAGAGCCTCCTATTACGGTACTGACTCTCCTGTAGTGGACCCAGACCACGGCTCTCATAGCCAGCCCCAATGAGGAGCTATGACTGACAAGATAATGAGCAAGGCTGGTTGCACAGAAGGGACACTCCATTACCATGCATGCAATCACATGCAGCCTTGTGTGTAATCAAGGCGAGTTAAGTTTTTCCCTCTTCGCCTTTTTACCAAGTGCCTGTTAGACATAAAAATGGGCCATCTACTCTCGTTAGATAACAGAACGCTGGAGGAGTTGGGTTAAAGACGGGGCATCAGCCTTCAGTCAAAGGAACACGCCAGCAACTGACTGTTTGTTAGGGTGCTAATATGCACGAAACATATTAATTACAGACAGTGTTGACATTAACATGAGTGAAGTTAAATACACAACACATACTGAGTAAATAGAGTTAATTAGAAGAAGAGAGGGAGAGAGAAACAAAATGTATGTGTGCGGTGTCAATAAATATGTGAATATTTTATCATTCACTAAGCTATAGCTGTACAATTGTGGTGTACAACCTAGTTTTCAGGCGGTTTCCAATGTGTGCGCATGTCTGTGTGCATGTGCGTGTGTGTGTGTGTGTGTGTGTGTGTGTGTGTGTGTGTGTGTGTGTGTGTGTGTGTGTGTGTGTGTGTGTCTGTGTGTGTGTGTGAGTGTGCGTGTGTGTGAGTGTGCGTGTGCTTGGGCATGTGTTTGAAAGTACAGGTGCATGACCGTGTACAGTGCAGTGTCTACAGTACTGACACACTTCTCTGCAACTGCCATTAAACAATCATTGCACAAATGGTGTGGGATGGTCAAATATACAGTGTAAACATTATGACAGAATGAGAGGTGACTACTCACTACTAACAGATGTGAGGCAGTGACAACAGAGCATGCCGACGAGATGAGTTCAGTAGGCTAGAGTTTGTATAGATCTCTAATGGAGGGTTTGTGGCATGTCGAAGCAATTGCTGTAGTGTAGAAGGATATGCAATGTTGTGCATTGCCAACTCAGCTGATGTCAAGAGTGAGACGCTTGTTTACAGGCCTTGTTAGTTAGGGGTCTGTGTCCACCAAAGCGTCTTACGCAGAGAGCACTCAAAACCTTACAGTACCTCCAGGGTGCTTTCTGACCTTCTCTGGGCTCTTTCATTGGGCACTATAGCGCGGTTAGTGATGCGCGGGTCCACGAAAAAACAAGACACACCCGACCGCTTTTTTCCCTAGTCCGCCCGCTTGCCCTGCCCGCAAGAAATATTCATGAAAAATATTGACCCGGCCCGCTTCCCGACCCGCCTTTGAAAATAATAGCCGTGCGTCTTTATGAACACCCTAGCGTCATTGGCAAAGCACAATCACGTCAATAAAGGTCTTAAAAAAGGAATTTGCGTCAAGAACAAGACAGCTGTGCATTTCAACAGGACATGTTGGATTTTTGAACCGAGGCCATGCAATGACGACTGCCGACTGTCACCTGTTTATTTCGGTAACATCTTAGTTTGGATACATGGAGGAAATGAATCTGTAGGTTGGTGAGCAGACGGAGCCAGCCGTCAAGTGGATTGCCTCGTGGTACAACACAGGAAATGAAAACAAACTCTGTAAGCAACACATGCGTTCGAAACCATTACAATTGTATAATAACAAAAAATATGTTAAAAAATAATTGTAAAAATATGTAGGCTATATCCATCACTGCACTGTTTAGAGAGCACCCTCTGTGTTCTTCAAAATGCACTCAATGGTTGCATTCACTGGCGCGGTTAGTCAACTGAAACAGCCTCTGATCACACACACACACACACGCATGCACGCACGCACACGCACACGCACACACACACACACACACACACACACACACACACACACACACACACACACACACACACACACACACACACACGGTTACCACACAACAACACACACAACAACACATACTTTTTTTGCAAAGTAAAGTAATAATATCCTATAAAATAGATACACCGGACCAAATCCCAAAAAATCAACAAGATGGTTGGATGGTAGTGTGATTGATGATGATACCAGTTCTGTTCTAACAGTTGAACAGATTTAATCCTGCAGTTCTCCGAGTCATTTGTCAAAAAATCCTGTTGCATGCCCACAATCAGTCTGGCGCATGGACAACTAGTTGCTACCGATAAACTGATGAAGTAATAGCAATAGCAACATGAGTTAGCACATTATCACATGACGGTCATTCAATGTGCTAGAGAGAAAGAAAGAGAAGAGACCAGAAAAACATATCTAGAAAATAGAAAGTACTATAGAGAGTAGATAAGTAATGAAAACATGATACTATTGGGGCAGTTCTAATTTGGACAGAAAGCTGGTTCCAGGATTTGACAACACATTCACTAAACGCCATTTCACCCTGTCTAGATTTCACACTAAGCACAACCAGGAGACTATGAAGACTTAAGACATCTTTTATGATGAAATGGCTCTATCATATCAACAATATACTGTATTTTGGGCCTAGGACATTTAGTGTAGACTATCGGAAGAGTTTTGAATCTCACTGATCACCAGTGAAATGGGGTAATATGATCTCTTTTCTTTATTTTGGTTAGAATTCTAACAGCAGCATTTTGGGTTAGTTGCACCTGCCTACGTGACTTTTGGAAGACCTACAGTTACAGTCAACTAAGGTGCCAAAAACCTTTCATAGCTATGATTTAATGTGAGCATTGAAATCGAGAGTCCAGACCAACATCACACCAAGGTTTTGGACACAAGACATAGTTGGATTCTAAGTAAGCACAACATTTCTGTCTTCAATCCTCAAAACCAAAAGCAATTATTTCAGTCTGCAAGAAGTTTTGTTGCATCCAGCTACACATGTTTTCAAGGCATAAGCACCGTGACTCATTGAGGCTACAGTCATTTGAGAGACAGCAATGTAAATGTACATGTACAAGTTGAACAAAGAAAAGCCAAAGAAATTGAGGCAACCCGTATGTCATGGTGTTTGTAGGTATCAATAGAAAGAAAGTAATTTCTTTTGAACAATTGAAATACACTTTCTGAGAGTTCAATAATTTAGAATCTATTTATTAGAATTATGAGTAGTATAGTATTGTAGAAAAATGTTATGATCGACTGTGTCAAATCCAGCACTTATGAAGATGTAGTAGTGTAGTGTCACTGCATGCACATGCAATGTGTAGATTACTGGAGAAATTATTCTGGAACAGTATGCTGTTTGTTATGTGATAAAAGCACAATGATTTGTAAAGAGAGAGAAATATGGTTTTCATTTATGCCATGGGGTGTGAATAATTTCTTAAATATTATCAAATACAGAGTGCTAGATAAAGCCAGGCAGTGAATTTTGCCGATACTGCAACAGTGAGCAGAGCTACTGTCCATTCAATCATTTTCACATGAAATATTTATAAAGTCATGCTAAAATGACCTTGCTCGCAGTGTCTCTGTTTCTTTCTTGTACAGATAACACAACAATCATCTTAAACTTGAAATATGCAGATGCACCCTACTGCCAGGAATGCATATAGTATGCCAAACGTCACCTTATGTGCCAGTCTCTACTGGAACAACCCAAAACTAGCTTGCCATATGAATACAGGGAAGCCAACGGTGGGACAACAGGGTTATTTGTCCTAGGCAAGTGGAGGGTGGGGCCATTCAAATGACTTTGCCCTGGGCCCTGCCAAAACTGTCATCAGCCCTGTATGGAAATGATTATTTACTTTCATCTGCTAACATAAACACATAGGCACCGTAAGAGTTTGAATTGACAGCCATGGAAACCGAGGTAAAGTGTCAGCCCCTGGGACTACACCAGACAATGAACCAAATGTTACAATGTTGCACCATCAATCTGCCTTGTACCATACTGTGCAAGACGTCAGTATTAGCGTCTTTTCTGCCCATCTTGGATAGCTAGCAGACTCTGCTTTGACTGACTGTCTGCAAACATACTGATTGAGGAAAAAGTCCTTTTGGCTTCCTATTTTTTTGGCTACATAACTCTGCTGCTCTCCACTGACCATCGTTTTCACTCAGCTCCAAATTACAGCCATCATAGTCTCAGACTAAGCTGGCTACCACCTCCCTTATCACAGAAGAACGCAGGGACCCCCTCTGTATGTTCTAAATGTGTGTTTTGATGAAGCAATGATGAAGTGATGAAGTTTTTTTTTTTTTAGTGTTTTCTGAAAAAAAATGTTTATACATAGTTTGACATATCTCATGATCAAATTGTTGTATTAACATTGTATTGACATTTTGTGTTTTTTTAATCTGCAAAATTCCCCACAGTTGCTGAAAATGGTCAGGACGAGCACGTGAGTTGTGGTGGCCCACCACTACAGCCCTGACCTATGGCTTCAGCAGGAATGAAGACTGGCTTCACACCCCTCCACAAGGCAATTAGCCCGGCCATTATAGCAGGTGAATGGGCCAAAAACACCTGACATCCGCACAGTGCATAATCAGCCAGGAGGCAGCATAGCAGTGCACTTGCGGAGCAGGACCTGTGGCGTGTGGGTGAGAAATGGAAAGAGGGGAGGTGTGGATGTGCATGTGAAACATTGTAGAGTGTGCTTTATGTGCCAGAGTACGTGCGTCAGTGTTTATGTTTACATAAATGTGCATGTACTGTATATGGAAACATAAAAAGCAGGCCTACATATCAGAAAGGTGTGAATGTAGCTGCTTCCTCACCTTTGATTTAATATGTACACAGTGTTTGCAAGTGCACATACAATACATGTACACAGTATGTAAATTGTGAGAGCAGATTGTCAAATGAACGAAACCGATGTGAATCGTGCAATGGCACCTACAGCCTCCAGAGCTGGGAATGTGGGAATGTGTGTGTGTGTGTGTGTGTGTGTGTGTGTGTGTGTGTGTGTGTGTGTGTGTGTGTGTGTGTGTGTGTGTGTGTGTGTGTGTGTGTGTGTGTGTGTGTGTGTGTGTGTGTGTGTGTGTGTGTGTGTGTGTGTGTGTGTGTGTGTGTGTGTGTGTGTTCTCACATGAACTCCGTACAATTGGCACCGAGCTGGTGTATGTGAGAATGTGTTTGTATTTGTATGTGAAAACGCTTTGATCCAACTTCTTAGTTGTGATATTGTGCTATATAAATGCATATTGTATTGTATTGTATTGTATTGTATTGTATTGTATTGTATTGTATTTGGGAGGCGAAGGACTGTTTTGTTAAATACATAACACTTGCTATACCCAACATTACACAACATATTTCCCAACTATGTCTTTGGCTATATTTTAGCATCCTCAATGCTAAAAGTCAAATAGAATAGTGCAACCAGCCTTTTGATGAAACATGGAAGAGGGGAAGAATATGAACTGGAAAAGTACCATTGAGTTGCCAGCATTGTAATGTTCGAAAGAATGAGTCTACTGATTGAAGGCCATTTTCCATTCAAGTAGCACTTCTAGCTGTGGTTCAGAAAGTAGAGACAGAAGCAAAGAAGAGAAAATACAATAAAAGGAAAAAGGAGGCAAAGAAAATGGGAAAATACAAGGGTTCATATTCAGGGAAAATAAACAAACAAGAGCTATGAGAAAATGACTGACTGTAAAGGCCAATGAGAAAAACAAAGGAAGAAAACAAAGAAACCTGACATTTGATTCAACCTTCATCTTTGAAAAGTAACTAATCTGTGGATGAACTTTGATTAACATAAAACCTATAATTAAAAAAAAAATCAACATGTTCTCACCTTTATCGTTACATCCAATGGCCTGTTTCAATTAGACTATTACACTAGGAGAAAGTAGATGCTCCAGCAATATAGAGTATGAGTAGAAAGACCTGTTGTTCAATTGCGAGGGAAAAAAAACACATGTCCACCATACACATACTATGTTGTTTTTTCATTGTGTTTACTGTAATTCTGAAGATGTTAGCTATGAGAGAAAGTATGGAAATTCATATTTGTTAGTTTTTACTGCACACGTCTGTGTGTGTGTGTGTGTGTGTGTGTGTGTGTGTGTGTGTGTGTGTGTGTGTGTGTGTGTGTGTGTGTGTGTGCGCGCGCACGTGCGTGCGTGCGTGCGTGATTTTTGTCAATGTCTTATACCGCATGTATGTTTAGTTTAACTGCACATTGGAGACTAGTCAAACGCAATTTCAAACTTCTGTGCTAACCTTGTTACATAGATTTTTGACAACTAAGTACAATTGACTTGACTTGACTTGACAATGGCAGGGCTCTCACAACATAGATACAGTTAGTCTAGAGTTAACAAAGCTACAATTAAATTAACTGAAAAGGAATCAGAAGATTTAGGCAGGGTGTGGCAGGCAGGGCAGTCTGCTTGCTAAGGACCAGCCAATTGCCTCCCCCCTGGTGCCACTGTGGCCTTTAGGGGTTCACAACAGGAGACATCTGTGGTGGTGGTGGTGGTGCCAACCATCAGCCGATCGTCACCACCTCTGGCAGCACGATGCACCTGCTCTGCTTCCCGCAAGCACGGCATGCAGAGACGGAAGGATGGAGGACAGGAAGAGAGAGGAGTGTTGGAACGGATGCCAAGGTCGTAAAATTCTTGGCAAGGCATATTCACTTACCTGCACTAAAAACAGGCATGCCACAAAAGATGACAGAGTAGTATTTTCTGCACTTTCTCCACAACTCTCTGTCTGTCTCTCTCTGTCTCTCTCTCTCTCTCTCTCTCTCTCTCTCTCTCTCCCTCTCTCCCTCTCTCTCTCTCTCTTTCTTTCTCTCTCTCTCCTTCTTTCTTTCTTTCTTTCTTTCGTTCGTTCTGTCTTTCTATCTTTCTTTCTTTCTCTCTTTCTTTTTTTCTATCTCGCCCAGTGTTTCCATTCCATGCCATCCTGTTCTCTCATCACCTCTAATTCTTGTGGGTTCTAAATGCTGTTATCATGTAGATCCTCCCCAGGCTGGTGACAGCAAACCCTGGGGGATTTATTCCGCCATATCCTCTGCAGCTTTCACCCTATACTGTATGACTAACATTCCCTGTGCATAAGCATACAACCACTAAATCAAGTGTATAAGCACTCAGGGTTATGAGGGTCGGCGATCAAATCAACCCCTGCACAGTCAACTGGTTGACGACAGACCACACACACGCGCGCACGCACGCACGCACGCACGCACGCACGCACGCACGCACGCACACACACACAGTCAAGTCAATTGTACTTTATTGTCAAAAATCTATGTAACAAGGTTAGCACAGACGTTTGAAATTGCGTTTGACTAGTCTCCAATGTGCAGTTAAACTAAACATACATACGGTATAAGACATTGACAAAAATCACGCACGCACGCACGCACGCACGCACACACGCACGCACACACACACAAACACGGGAATGAGACACACAGACAGAGAAATCATCTCGGGTCTGGGGAGAGCGAGAAGAGATCATGCACAGTAGGAAAGCATGTGATAGAAGAAAGACAGTTGGACAGGAAGCAGAGAGCAGTACTGGGAGGCAGAAGAACAGACGATAAGAAGGGAGCACAAAAAAAGTGTGACAGAAATAGCATACGAGAAAACAAAAGAGAAAGTGAGGGAACGGGAAAAAGGAAAAGAAGGGTGGGGGTAGGTATAGGTAGAGAGAGAGGCTGACATCGGCATCCCTTTTCCCTTAGCAGATGTGAGGCCCCTGCTGGCTCCACATTAAATTGACAGACTGCTGTGTCAAAGCCTCCCTCCTTCTCCGTCTCTCTCCCTCCACTCCTGCTTTCCTCTTATCCTCCTCTGATTTTCCCTTTACTTTCCTTCACTCTCCCTCCCATCTTGCTGTTAATTTACCAGCCCTCCTCTTCTGCCTTAGCCTGGTCTCTCATCTCTCTCTCTTTATATCCTGGCCCTCTCTAACCATCCTCCTCATGGCCACTGTCCTGACAGGAACTCTCCTCTCCCACGCCGCTCTTTCCTTCCTTCCTTACCCTCCCTCTCTCCTGTCATCTTCCTCTGTCCTCTTCTCAGAATACTCCCCTCAGCCTGAGCCAGAGAAACGTAAGGGGGAATAAAAAAGCAAGAGGGAGGGAAGAGAGGAAGACTCTCTTGAAGAATGCTTTTGATGAGATGACACACTCCAGTGTGCATGGGGGACAGTGTCTCCAGACAGAGGGCCTTTCACACCCTTCACTCTCAAGGCTGTTTTCCACTCAACCCACAGTTTTAACATGTTGACAGATGCAACTAGAATCTGCTGGCACCTTTGGTTCCTTTGTTTTGGATCAGCACCGCAATTGGTGTTGGTGATTTTTTGTGTGGATGTGACACAGGTGGATATGCAGGAAAGGAAACAGAAAGGGAGTGTGTGTGTGTGTGTGTGGGGAGGGGGGGCGTTGAGATTAGTGCAGGAAACATGGATCAAGGAGTGTAGCTTTAGCTCTATGGTGTCTTTCTCCAGCTTCCTCTTAGGGGTTGTTAAATATGCTATTTATAAGCCCTCAGGAGTGTGGAAGAGTTCACACAAGGAGGATAAAGTGACCCACTTAGCAGATAATAGCATTCAACATAAAATCAGAATAAAATCACAAAAACTAACCACACAAAGCATGTGGGCTGCAGCATATTATACTAAGCACTGAGCCATTTAACAGAGACGCTTTCCGCTGCACACAGTGCATGAAAATGCAAATGAAACATTCCATCCTTGTCCTCATCTTATTTTGTTTGTGTGTGCTCATGTTCAAATGGGTTTGTAATTCAAAAATGATTCCCTATTGTACAGAGTACAGAACTCTCTCAAACGGGATACGGTTTGCTGGAGAATCCCATCAATTGTTAGGGCTTGTCATCCCTAACACAATCTTTGTACAAATGACACAGATATAACAGTAAACCACATTTCTCCACACAGACAAACTCATAGCTACGAGGTAGAACAGTAATGTAATGATGACATGTTATAACACCACATTCCCGTGGGTTGCTCAACCTGGAAATAGCTGTACGTAGGAAATCGGATCACTTCATGTTGTACTTTTATATAGAGTTCTTTAGCTTTCATCTGACGGGGAAAGGCCAACACAATGACGCCGCCTCATTTTTCAGAGTGAGACGTAGAGATGCGCCAGCGGAGTGAGTGCCGCAAGCTGACTATCTCATGCCATTCCTCAGAGCCTTGGACGGCTCAGACACAATCATTTATCCATTGAGCTTACTAAGGCCTCCCTTTCTCCCTCCTTTCTTCTCTCTCTCGGCTTTTCTCTCTCTCAAATACACACACAGGAACATGACCCGGTGTCTTGACACAAGGCAACTGTATCTGTACTGGATACAATGTCTTCCTCAAGAGAATTAAGAAACACATTTTTCTCAAGACACTGTGGCCCTCAAAGAGTTGAAAAGAACTCCTTGTTACAGGCCATGGCTAGCCATGGAACCATGATAAAAAAAAGTGTGTATGAAAAAGTTCTGAACAACTGACTTGAAAAATCCTATGCTGCTTTGCACAATCGTTCCGATGTGAAAGACATCTCACTTGTGATTAGGTCTGGTGGTAACCAGACGAATTACCTAAAGGACTCAAAATGTTATATTCTATAGAATACTGTATATAAATAATATAAAATAATACTTTATTTTATATAGAATACAAATAAACATTTTATCCTGCAAACTGGAAATAAGTAGTTCTGTACATGACTGTTTATTATTGTCATGTACACAAAACACAGAAAGGGGGAGAAAGGGGAGCTTTCCAAACCAGATATTTGAAGATGAAAGACTTGAGATCAAACAGGCTTGTTATATGATGAGAGTACAGAGCCCCCTCTCTTTGTGTCTTTCTTGTTTCTATGCTTCGAGGGCTGATGACAACACTTCACATGTTAGAGCAGAGGTTTCAAAAACCGGTACTATCATGTAGAAACAGAACATTAACATCTTCTTCACCTCAGCACCCATGTGTGATGACACAGGTAAATGCATCTAAAGTGATCTGTCCATAATCATATGAGCACAAGGCATTACACATGAAGCAGAAGCCACGTGACAAAACACGACTGGAATTTTGGAGAAATGCGGAGAGATTGTGACTGAACATCTCCATCTATCCTTAACAGACAGGCGTGGATGAGGCGTTGACATTATGAGGCCAGTGGTCGTTGCACACACACACACACACACACACACACACACACACACACACACACACACACGCACGCACGCACGCACGCACGCACGCACGCACGCACGCACGCACGCACGCACGCACGCACGCACGCACGCACGCACGCACGCACGCACGCACGCACGCACGCACGCACGCACGCACGCACGCACGCACGCACGCACGCACACACACACACACACACACACACACACACACACACACACACACACACACACACACACACACACACACACACACACACACACACACACACACACACACACACACTAGACAGATTAGATGGAAGAAGTCGTTAGTACATTTGAAGTTTAATTATCAGTCAGCCTTCTAGCCGGCACCGAGACCCAGCAACTTCATCACCACCACAACAACATGTGCAGATGTGAACACATATTACTTCAGCGCGAGGCTGACCTGTAGGCTAATCTGCTTTAATGAGGGCCTGTATTACCAACAAGTCAGAATTACAACCCTTTTCTTCCACTGCCTATGTAACAGCTGAAGGTCAGCGATCCTGGGCTTTGCCCTCAGCACACTTTATGTTTCATTCATATTTTTTTTTCTCCGCGTTCCATACAAATTGGATTTTCTTCATCCAGGCATGCCAGATCGGATTAAAAAAAAGTGCAATCTGTTTCGAAATCCGTTTTATGCTATGACAAATTAGCGTGTGAGGACAATAGCACAGGAAGTGGATTGAATGGGCGATGATTTCGAAGTGTCTTGTTGTCTATCGGGTCGTTCATCATACCGGGATGCATTAAGGTGCCAGGAGGAAAGCAAAATGCACGGGCATAACGATCCCGTCCAACCCCACCATGCACGCATCACGCAATACCTGACTACTCTCAAATGTTCAGGCTGGGATTGATTGGCCCGGCTGAATGAGCACCGTGCCGTAGATAGCGTCTGTGAAATCTCATTCAGACTGTGAGCAGCATTAAGAAAAAAACCACTGGTGCACACTTGGTTACATGAACCACAAATTCTCATCGAAAATGCCATCCATTCCTATTAAGGTATTTTGAAAGCTAGAGAAAATGTCATTCAAGCCCCATGTTGCGAATGCATTTTGCTATTTGGGTGTGTGGGCTGGTGGCTAGCTTATTGGAGATCACATCCTCTGAAATGAAGGACTACCTGGAGCCGGAGGCAATATCACAGCACATCCTTCAGCTTTAATTACATTCACCCATACTCCACACACTTCACTCCCTCTTGCAGCCGCCCCTCCCTCATACACACTCCACCCTGCCAGCACGCACACACGCGCGCACACACACACATACACACACACACGCATACACACACGCACATGCAAACATGCACGCACGCACACACGGACACGGACGCACACACACTTGGACACACATGGGGGTTCATCTCACTGGGAGAACACAACAGGCTGTGCGGGCCAGCTTGCTCTGTTAATTACTCTCTCTTTCTTTCTTTCACACACACGCACACACACACGCACACACGCACGCAGGCACGCAAGCAGGCACGCACGCGCGCGTGCACACACACACACACACACACACACACACACACACACACACACACACACACACACACACACACACACACACACACACACACACACACACACACACACACACACACACACACACAGTGTCGGTTCGTTTGGCTGAGCAGGCTGGGCTGTTCAGTTAATTACTCGCTGACAAACCTGCACACTTCATTCCTGGAAATGAGTAATGAGATGACTAGTCAAGCACAATGCACTGACCCATGTTTTGTGCAATTAGATTAAAGAAATACAGCAATTTGCTTTAATTACAGGTAGAACTGTTTTCCACAGGGGACAAAAAAGGGAAGCCCATTGGCTAATTCCATACATTGTTCAATGGGGACATGAGCTTGGGCCGTTAAGATAAGCACAGAGGCGCTTAGGGGAGGTCCAGGACTGCTGAGCTGGAAAGTAAAGACTCACTCAGGCCTGAACAGTAAATGATATAGTAGAAATATTGGTAACACTTTATTTTAGGGACACATCTATTAGCACTAATACATACAATATTAATGCCTGTGTAAGTAACTTGTAAGGCATGTACTAAGCAAAATAAGACAGTTGTTAAGCATGTATTCACAAATGTCTTGTTCATGCCATATTAAGGATTTATTACTAATATAACCTTAGTAAGGACCAGTAAGCCTATATTTCTATTTATTAGTAAGTAGTAAGTGGCAGAATACAATGTGTATAAGCTCCCGACACACTGTGTGAACAAACCCTGAACAGTGTGAAAACAGATGCAGAATAAGGGTCCCTATTCTAAAGTGATGCATTGGTCAGCCCAGATGGCTCAGGGCCTCTGCACTACCAAAATCCTAGGGCCCCCACACCACCCAGGCCTGCACTATCTAGCCCCCCCAATCTACAAAGTGTAAGGGTATATCAAATAATTAATACATACCCAACTGAGTCATCTAGTTTTGTCTTATTCATTTCAATGAAAGGGAGGTCACAAGAGCCTATATATAGCAAGGATTGTACGAACACTTGTCAATGGCGGTGGATTGGTGAGATGTAATTTTTTTCATGTACCACTGTAGGCGAGTACATCTATGCAAAAAAAAGGCCTAACCCCAAAAAAATTGATACAAAAGGTTTTTCAACTGATTTTGTTACCTCTAAGTGTCCTTAATAACATACTAAAAATCTAGGAAAATCTGACTTCAGGAAAGGTGTCATTTTCAAGATCAAAGTTTTTTTAAATAAAGGTTACTACATGATAATTACATTGGCATGAACTAACGTTTTCAGGATCTGTTTGTTTGTAGTGCTGTTTGGGTGGATAAAGACACTACTGCTATGATAATATCCATGTGCTGTTTGTCAGGGCACATCATCAGTGATGAATCATGGTGTCACTAGGTATTTTGGGTCTTTCAGCAGCTGAACTGAATAGACAGGAGCCACTACATGTCTAAGTAGAGGGCAAGGTGAAACGGTTGGTACTGGAGACAGACAATGTCCTGAAAGGACATAGGGCTTTAGCATAGCTTTTGGGTAAGCCAGAGTAGGGCCTGTTGTAGCTTCATAGGCAAGGGTCAGGGCCTTGTATTCAATTAGGGCATGAAAAAGAGGACATGACTGGGAAACTGAGGCTATGTGGTCAGAGAATGATAGATGATCATCAACAATGACACCTAGATTTCTTGTGGCCTTATTTGAGGCAACAGTAGCAGAATCCATATTGAGCTCGATATCATGGCAACCTAAATCTTTGGCTGGGATCACCAGCAGTACATTTGGGCGAGGCTCAACTGAAGGTTGCATTCCTTCATACTTGTGGATAGTTCAGAGAGGCAAGCGGAAATGTGTGTGACCGTGGAGTCATCTGGCACAAAGTAACTGTGCTTCATCGGTGTAACAGTAGTATGAGAAGCCGTGAGAACAGATAACATGGCCCAGTGATGTGGTGTACATGGCAAATAGGAGTCCCAGCACCAGCCCTTAGGACACCTCTGTGGAGAGGCTATGAGTTGAGGACAGCTGACCTTGCCCTTGATACATGCTAAGAATGATACCACCAGACTCAAAGAATGTCTGGAAGAACTTGAGACACATAAAACTAAATTATTTATCTAAGAGAGATGTTAAATAATCATCTTTTGAAAAAAAATGCTAGCTGGTGTGTCTGCACAAAGATTTTTAGATTTACTACAAAACAAAAATAGATGTCCATAATCTCTTCTGAAGATATCTTCTGGCTTACTAGAAACAAAATAAAAGAGTAATTTTGAGCTTGGCTTTTTCAGATTTTGAGGTTTTGCATTTTGAAATTTAATGCATATTTAATTAGATATAGTCTAATTACCATATTAAAACATAACATTTCAGAAAACTTGCAATACATTTTTTTCTCACAAATATGTGAATAATCACTGGATTAAGTTTCATGGTGATATCGGCAAGCTACATTTTTTGGCCTATTCACCTGGAGTGTCTCTTGACCCTTATAATAAGCCTATGGCAGCCATGTTGAAAAAAACTCATTTCCCAAAGTCAGATTTTACTAGATTTTTAGTATGTCATTTAGCAGGTCCAATAGTAATAGAATCCATAAAAAAACCTTTTGTATCAATTTTTTTGGGGTTAAACCCTAAATGTACTCGCCTACTGAGTTTTAATTGTAAAAAAAACCCAAAATAAATGCAGAACATTAGAATAATAGTTTTGAAGCAAAACTAAACTACTCTTTTGTGATAATTAAGTGAATGTTTGAGAACATTAGCTTCAAGAAGTGCAGTGCATGATGGGTACGCAATCTAGGCCAACAGACAACCTACCCAGCTCTGAGCCTACGTCCTTAGCTCCTCCCCTCACTTGTGAAATTTAGTTGCTATCCAAACAATTTGCCATGTACGTAACAACAGAAATATTATCATTGCTGCATTGGCCATGCATTGCATTTCTGACTAAGGGCGTAGCCTACCCATCATGCACTGCACTTCTTGTAGCTAAGTTTTCTCAAACATTAACTTATTTATCAGAAAGGAATAGCTTAGTTTCGCTTCCAAACTATTACTCATCGTTATATTCTGCATTTATTGTAGGGTTCTTACAATTAAAACTAATTGGTGTATGAAAAAATGACCACCACCACCCACCGTCATTGATAACTTTACGTCCAATCCTTGCTATATAATGCTTCCAATTACTCATTGACATAATGAGTAGAATAAGTGAGATCTTCATACCTACTGAGACTAATGTAGACTCTGAAATGTTCTTACACTTTGCTTCCCGGGGGGGGACGTAGAGTGGGGGCCCTAGGTAGTGCGGGGGCCCTAAGCCATCTGGGCTGAGCAATGCATCACTTTAGAATAGGGACCCTTATTCCACATCTGTTTTCACACTGTTCAGGGCTTGTTCACACAGTTTACCAGGTGCTTATACACATTGCATTCTGGCCCTTACTGCTTACACATAAATAGAAATCTAGGTCTACTAGGTCCTTACTAAGGTTATATTGGTAATAAATCCCTTATTGTGCATGAACAAGACATTTGTGAATACATGCTTAACAACTGTCTTATTTTGCTTAGTACATGCCTTACAAGTTACTTACACATGCATTAATATTTTATGTATTAGTGCTAATAGATGTGTCCCTAAAATAAAGTGTTACCGAAATATTGGTATGTAGATACATACAGTAGATTTATAGATAAGTATGTACACCTGCATACATCTAACTGTACATAACATACACACACTTCTTCACAGCACAGTGTGTGTGCGTGTGTGTGTGTGTGTGTGTGTGTGTGTGTGTGTGTGTGTGTGTGTGTGTGTGTGTGTGTGTCTGTGTCTGTGTCTGTGTGTGTGTGTGTGTGTGTGTGTATGTATGTGCACGCATGCGCTCAGTGTAATATGAAGTCTATTGAAACTGCATATGGTGAACAACTGTATCATTACACTTCCAGCTACCATATGCAAATGAAACTAATGAGTTTGATAACCATATTTTTTTTCTCAACGCATTAAAACCGAAGGAAAACATATTATTCATAGTTGGAGGGCACAGAAGACCTCTAAAGGGAGCGAGAGAGGAAGTCTTCCTCTGAGAACAGCTACAGCCGTTGGCCAGCGTCTTACCTTCCTCAGCACGAGTTAAGACAAATGACTGTAAAACGCTGATGATTTAGATACACAACGCTGACACCACGGGCTTATTTCTGCATGAGTGCAGGCCGCAAACATAAGCAAAAAAAAACAAAATTGAAAATGGAATGACCTTGATGCCGGGCTCGCTATCTTTTACTTTCACAGCCTGCTCCACGGCTGTGATGTGGCATTTGCTAACAAAGAGAGAGTTAGGCAGAGAGTGAGATGGTTAATAGGATTATTTCATTAGGCCCAACTTGTTTTATGCTAATGCCTGCGTAATTGCCCTGCTAAATGTCCGCAGATCAGGACTTTCACTTTGGCCATCTCCTAATTGCCCTCCTTCTTCTCAGGCCTGCAGTGCCATGGTTAATTAAAACTTCCTTCAAATTGCCTCGGACAAGGCTGACATAGACAGCATGTACAGTAGAAGTGTGCATGCATTTGTGTTTGTGCAAGTGTATATGTTGGTAGGCTCTGTGTATGTGTATGTGTATGTGTATGTGTATGTGTATGTGTATGTGTATGTGTATGTGTATGTGTATGTGTATGTGTATGTGTATGTGTATGTGTATGTGTATGTGTATGTGTATGTGTATGTGTATGGGTGTGTGTAGGTGTACCATATGTGCATTTGCATTGGCATTGGTATTTGTATTTGTATTTGTATTTGTATTTGTATTTGTATTTGTATTTGTATTTGTATTTGTATTTGTATTTGTATTTGTACGTGAATGTGTAGTGTATGTGTATGCATAGCCTATGTGATGTGTATCTGTATGTGTGTGATGGAGTGACTATCACTAGGGTTGTGGGTGTGTTCTGACTAACATGCCAACGAGCCTGGCTCTTTGGTGTACTGGTCAGAGCCCCAGTTTACTATTCCAGAAGGTATGGGTTCAAGTCCCAGCTGGGCAACTCTACTCCCCTTCGCAACAAATGGTGTCAGAAGTGGGATGGTACCGTGAGGCCATCGGAAGCGTACCCATTGTGTGTGAGCCGTAATTCCATGTGAGGGACCCCCAGGATTGGTGACCCCGGTGTGAGGGACCCCAGTGATGGGTGAAGCATTGATGACGGGGCACACTGGATGGGAGAAGCATGATGGGCAGTTGCGTGAGGGACACTGTGAGTGTGTGAAGCGCACGGGTGCGCCTCCTGAAGGGGAAGGCAGTGTGATGGAGTGACCATCACTAGGGTTGTGGGTGTGTTCTGACTAACATGCCAACGAGCCTGGCTCTTTGGTGTAGCGGTCAGAGCCCCAGTTTACTACTCCAGAAGGTCTGGGTTTGAGTCCCAGCTGGGCAACTCTACTCCCCTTCGCAACAATGTGTATGTGTAGGGTGTACAGTATGCGGGTCAAATATTTTTGGGGGGGCTCAGACGTCAGGTGGCACAACTTTTTGTTGCAACTTTTTTAGTCCACTAAAAACAAAAACAAAAATAATTGTACAATAGTGGCACTGGCTGTCATTGCGTACTACTGCTGAAACATCACTGACCCACATGCATGTGCATTCCCAATAGACTACAATAAGATTTCTATCTATCTATCTATCTATCTATCTATCTATCTATCTATCTATCTATCTATCTATCTATCTATCTATCTATCTATCTATCTATCTATCTATCTATCTATCTATCTATCTATCTATCTATCTATCTATCTATCTATCTATCTATCTATCTATCTACCCATATGCATGTGCATTCCCAATAGACAACAATAAGATTTCTATCTATCTATCTATCTATCTATCTATCTATCTATCTATCTATCTATCTATCTATCTATCTATCTATCTATCTATCTATCTATCTATCTATCTATCTATCTATCTATCTATCTATCTATCTATCTATCTATCTACCCATATGCATGTGCATTCCCAATAGACAACAATAAGATTTCTATCTATCTATCTATCTATCTATCTATCTATCTATCTATCTATCTATCTATCTATCTATCTATCTATCTATCTATCTATCTATCTATCTATCTATCTATCTATCTATCTATCTATCTACCTTCTGCTTTTCTCCGCTGCTGTATTTAGCTGTCTCCTCTACCTCTCAGAGCCATTTTTTGCTTGCTTCTCTTCCCTCTGTTTTTTAAATAACTTGTTGTTCTGCAGGCTGTAGCTGGAGTGAAGAGGTCAAGCCCACTCACCATGCAGGCCGCTGATGCGCTCATTCCCAGCAGCCCACTCCACTCCCACCTCCATCACGCTTCGCCGCGATGATACATTGATTACAGAGGCCAGCAAGAGGAAGAGGAAGAGGGGGAGGCTGTGTGTGTGTGTGTGTGCGTTCGTGTGCGTGTGTGTGTGTGACTGTGTGTGTGTGCGTGTGTGCGTGCGTGCGTGTGTGTGTGCGCATGCGTGTGTGTGTGTGTGTATGTGTGTGTGTGTGTGTGTGTGTGTGTGTGTGTGTGTGTGTGTGTGTGTGTGTGTGTGTGTGTGTGTGTGTGTGTGTGTGTGTGTGTGTGTGCGTGCGTGTGCGTGTGTATGTGTGTGTGTGTGTTGGTGGAGGTGGTGTACTGGTAGAGGAGGAAAATAATAGTTTTGTCTATCCATTGCACAAAAGAATAATAATACAGAATGTTTTGGTAAACTCTTTCTCATTTGGAAAGACACATTAGGGTTTGAAAGTGTGTGTGTGTGTGTGTGTGTGTGTGTGTGTGTGTGTGTGTGTGTGTGTGTGTGTGTGTGTGTGTGTGTGTGTGTGTGTGTGTGTGTGTGTGTGTGTGTGTGTAAGTGTGTGTATGTGTGTGTGTGCTCCTGTGTGTGTGTGTGTGTGCGTGCGTGTGTGCGTGCGTGTGTATGTGTGTGCTCGTGCACGCATACTGTGTGTGTGTGTATGTGTGCGTGTGCATGTGCATGTGTATGTGTATGTGGGCCACATTAATCTGGAACTGTGGCCATATGCATAAGCTCTCCAAAGGCACGGTTTCATTGAAAATCTTTGCAAATGATTGGAGAACCCACTTGTCTGACATGTTTAATGATGTGCTACTTTAACTACTCACAGATTCCAAAAAAATACAGTTGAAATTGCAGAGTGGATGGTAACGATCGAGTCCATCAGAGCCACCATTATTACCGGTATCTGAAACAACAGTCACATTTCAATTCTTTTTTCCCATTCTCCACTCGGTTTAAACGTTGACTACATCATATCTTTGAAAATCCTGATTGGTACGACCGCTTGGGAGTTGGGGACCTATAGGCAAATATGGAACATATCTACCCAGATTCACACGAGTAGCTCCGGATGCTGAGTGGAAACACGCACAGTTAATAGGTAAATGAGGAGCTGGATCTCAAATGGCGCAGTTCTGCACTTCGGGCACTATCAGTGGTCTAGTCTACGTAGAACGCAGGGATACGGAGTATACCCACTTCTAAATTTTAGGGGCTTCAGTATACCCACTTAAAATTGATTGATCCATTATTTAGAACAGCATAAATATATACAGTATACCTACTTCAAAAAATGTTCGAATATATAATATACCCACTTCAAAAGAGTAGACTACACTGCTGGGCACTATGTTGCAGTGCGTAACTAATACACCGTACGCACCGAAACATGAACACTGAAGTGCACCAGTGCACCATTTTGAGATTCAGCATCGGACTACAGGCTCTTCTATTAGATGATTTACCTCTTAACAGCGGTGTAGTCTACTTTTTTGAAGTGGGTATACTGTATATTCTAGCATTTTTTGAAGTGGGTATACTGTATATAATTATGCCATTCTAAATAATGGATCAATCAATTTTAAGTGGGTATACTGAAGCCCCTAAAATTTAGAAGTGGGTATACTCCGTATACCTGCGTTCTACGTAGACTACACCACTGCCTCTTAACCTGAAGCAGCATCTTAGTTTTTCAGGGGGGGTTCCCGGCAGCAGTGGCACTGGGTGAAAATGGCCTCACAGCTGCACTGGGCTCTGGACATGGTGTTGACATTAGCCTCTGTCAGCACAGCAGAGACACAACTAAGCCGTCGCCATCCCAGCAGCCTGCACCACGCTCCAGACATACCCCAGCTGGGGGACATCTGGCCAGCACCACCACTCACACAGCAGTCACCAGGCGAGAGAGGGAGAGAGGGAGAGGGAGAGGGGGGGGGAGAGAGAGGGAGAGAGGGAGAGAGGGAGAGAGGGAGGGAGAGAGAAGAGAGAGAGAGAGCGAGGGAGAGAGAGAGAGAGGGAGGGAGGGAGGGAGAAAGGGAGAGAGAGAGAGAGAGAGAGAGAGGGAGAGAGAGAGAAGAGAGATAGGAATAGAGAGAGAGCAAATGAGAAGGAAGTGGTCACTGGCGCACTGTTCATATGTTGTCTGACGCAAGTGGGAGCAAATGATAGAGAAGGATAACAACAGTGAAAACATGCCGCTCAGACACATCAGTGCTGATGGGCCGGTGCTGATGGGAGATGGAGAGACGTGGGAAGAGGTGGGAGGGAGGGTGGGAGACTTATTTGGTGTGGTGCATCTGAGTGCGCCATCTTGCAGTCGGGAAGGCTTGGTAAACAGGGCGGGACAAAACGCGGAGATAAGAGTCTGCAATGGGGATAGGGAGATAAATGAGAAGAGCTCACCATGTGTTATGAGAAGAGAGGGAAAACCAGTTGCTAAAAGGGGAGGGAGAGGACAGAGACAGAGAGAGAGAGAGAGATAACAACGTTTGGACAGCGAGAGTCAGCACACGTTTTGACTCACGTCATTGTTGAGGGGTAAAGAACTGATGTGAATGTGACCAGGGCTGTAAAGTACGTAACACCAGCCAACTAGCTAAATGCTGGTGAAATTTAAATGAGTCTGTTAGAAAAGACTAACTGACTAGCCCCACTTTGACCCATTAGCAAGAGTGTGTGTTTGGCTGGTAACATCTACTAGCCATTTTGGCTGGTGATGAAAAAAGTTAATTTAGAGCCCTGAATGTGACAAAGAATGTCTCAGGCTTTGAACATAACACAACTGAGAGACGGAGCGTGTAAAGGAGATACCTCCCTCATCTACTCCTTCTCCCTTCCACACAGCCCTGTGGCGAGAAGGAGGAGTGGGGGGAATGGTGAGAGTCGAGGCGGCGAAGGAGCTCAGAGCACGAGGGGCAAGGGCTTTAATTAAGGTAATTGGCAGTCACTGGAGAGAGTGCTTCCAAAAATACACGCCGCATTACGCTCGTCTCGTTTTCGCTCCTCGGTTTTTCTTCGCCCGCATGCCGAGATGCTGGGGCTACAGTCATCCAGAAAATGGTGATGATTATTAAGGGCAGGGGCTTGAGCGCGGTTGCGGCACCTCATCTATCAGGCTTATGTGTATACAATGAGGTCGGTGACAGCTGAGTTCTTCCTCTTCCAGCGCCACAGGAACCCCCCTGCCGGGCGGTGGCGGCGTGTTGGGGGGTCAGTAGTTAGAACAGCTTAATGCGTTACACCATTAATATGCTGCTGCACATCATCGGCTAACTAGAGACAAAACAGAGCTTGTGGGAATGGGGTGCTGGGAGGGGGGTTGTGGAGAGGGGCGCTGTGGGGAGTCCTGGAGGTGGCAGGTTGTTTGTTTTATATTGCAGTAAATGTGCATGCCATCACACAGGCAAGTGATCGCAAACTGGGTCAGCAGCGTCCTCGTGGACCATACGGCCCATTCCCAAAAGTAAAGTACTGTAGCAGGAGCTTGGTGCCAACGTTAGGGTGTCTGGGGAGGGTTTATGAGGTGAAGCAGGCAAAGCTTCAAAAGCAATACTTTTCCACGTGCACACACATGCATGCATCAGGAAAAAACAGGTGTGTGCGTGTGCGTGTGCGTGTGTGTGTGTGCGTGTGCGTGTGTGCGTGTGTTTGTGTGTGTGTGCGCACGTGTGTGTGTGTTTGTGTGCGTGCGTGCGTGCACGCGTGTATGTGTGTGTGTGTGTGTGTGTGTGTGTATGTGTGCGTGCGTGCCTGCGTGCGTGCGTGCGTGCGTGCGTGTGTGTGTGTGCGTGCACGCACGTATGTGTGTGTGTGTGTCAGAGCACCTGGCTAAGCCATGTTGAGAGCATCATCCTCTATTGTTTTTCTGCCAAACCCACTCTGACTTCCATGAACTAGCTCTCCCAGTTGCTCTCGTCTCGTGTCTCGTCACCACTTCCAGCAAGAGGATGAGACAGGCTGGAGGGAAAGCGTGACAATTCCCCGTATTGATTTTTGGTCAGGAGCGCTGCAGGCCAGCACTGGCACTGCAGAGAGATCTGAATTACCCTGGCTTGTCTGACACAAACACACAACCACTTGCTCGGCCTCTAAAGGAACAGTCACATAGGGGGAAAGGAGAACGGAAAAAAAAACGGTGTGAGAGTGACAGCCGGCATCTGAACAAAAACATGGAAAGGGAAAAGGGCAAAAAGATATTGGTGATATACTGCGATTTAACATAGGAAATACGGTTTGTCCTTGAGAAAACAAAAACACTGAACAAGAAAAATAGCTAAATTAACATTTTATGTGGTGGATGGGTAAAGCTAGGGCTCATTTGGAAAAGAAGCAATAACCTCAATATGACTACCCCAGCAAAAATAAAGGAGAAATAAAAGAAATAAAAAATTGGACTTGGTGTTCCAAAAGTGCAATCCACCTTTCCCTCTCTTACGCCAATGCCTCTCTGTTATAGGGGCCCACATACACACAAATGGGCCCACAGCACAGCACCAAATGGAGCTGGCCTTTTATTTTATACAAACGTGCAGATGTTTCCCGCTGACCTTTCATGTCCAGCTGCAGCCATCATGCCGCACTCCACCCAAAACACAATAAATAAATCACCGGTGGGCGTCGCTCAGTCACCCGAGACTGCACTAACGACGACTCCATTGCCACGGTAATCACTGGGCCAAGCCTGCCGTTTGCCGTGACCTGGATCTATCTGGCAAAAGCCGCAGAACCTCCTGAGTGAAACAGACACACTGTACGGTTGGACTACTAGGTCCATTAACTGAGCTGCAATAGAGAGTATTGATTCACATCGATCCTGAATTTTACTTGCAATTTCACACAGGGAATGAGCTCTGTTTTAACTTCAGCCGATACATCCTCTACTCTGCCGACATGACCAGTGTGACAAACACGATAACCGCATGAGGCCGATCGAAGGCTCACTCCACCACTTGTTCTGGGAGCGTCAGGGGGCGGGGTTCACCTGTTCACGTCCTGCAGAGCAACAACACCACCTCACCATGACATGCTCTCATGCAGGGCTCTGAATTAACTTTTATTACCATCAGCCAAAATGGCTAGTAGGTGTTATTCATACGCTACTAGCCAAAGACACCCTCCCTAATGGGTCAAAGTGGCTAGTAAGTTGGTCTTTTCTACCTGGCAAACTGAAATTTTACCTGCATTTGGCCGGTTGGCGGGTGTTCATTTAGAGGCCTGCTCACATGCGTCACTGACCGAGGGGTCCCCCAATCCGATGCCATCTGTCTCTGGGGAGGGCCAATCAGATTGCTCCCAATGCCCTGGGGATGGACCAATAAGGCGACGCGGAGCATGTGATGAGTAGCGACTCTCTCCGTGGGCACGGGGTTGTTTTCATAATTACGGCTGCTGGAAAGTTTGCTTTGATTAATGGCTGTTCCTCAGGAGCTGACACGGGACGCGGAGCTCCATAATTGGCTGGATGTCAGGGGGGGATTCTCCAAGAGGAATGCACCGCGCCTCCTGATGCCTCACGCGCCTTTTATCTTAGCACTCATAAACATGCAGGTTACCACCCCCAAACTCTCTCTCTCTCTCTCTCTCTTTCTCTCTCTCTCTTTTTTTCTCTCTCTCTCTCTCTCTCTCTCTCTCTCTCTCTCTCTCTCTCTCTCTCTTTCTCTCTCTCTCTCTTTCTCTCTCTCTCTCTCTCTCTCTCTCTCTCTCTCTCTCATGCTGTTTTCACTTTTTTCTCCTCTCTTCTCACCTTACATTTTTCAGCATTTCTATTTTTTGATGGTGTCCCTAAAGCATACACATGGCATTGGTATGACAAACATGAAGGGGGTTACGGTAGAAATATCTGACAGCAAAACTCCAGCTGAATTTCCCTCAGTCACACACATACAGATACAGACCGACCATACACAGACAGACAACACACAGACAACACACACATGCGCACGCACACGCACAAACACACATACGCAAGCACATACACTCACAAAAACAAACCCCATCCCAACCCCACCCCCACCCCACCCCCCCACACACACACACACACACACACACACACACACACACACACACACACACACACACACACACACACACACACTCTCACACACACACACACACACACACACCACACACACACACACACACACACACACACACACACACACACACACACACACACACACACACACACACACACACACACACACACACACCTCCTTAGTGACTGTTATTCAGCCTGACAGCTTTGCTCCTCACAGTGTATTTTCCATTCCAACAGATGGACCTCGTGGGAACCCGCGGTAAGGCTGTGACTCCTACTACAAGAGTCATCCCCAAACGACAACCACCACTCATCTCACCGCCATCAGCCACAAACTATACTTAGAAGAACTCCTCTCATTACTTCATTGAACCCTTCACTAATTCAGGAACTACAGTCAACAGCATAAACACATCCAAAAGTGTTAAGTCTACTAAAATAGCACTCGTGCTAGAAGAGGGTCATCATGCTCTACTGAGTCGACTCTTGTCCTATCTTTTGGTGGTATAACTGACTGACGGAAAATTGGTATAAGGCAATTGTTTGGCATAAATTATTTCAAATGACATAAATGGACAAATGGTATTGGGCAATCATTTGACTTTTTTTTCAAATGACATCCATGGACATGATACTGCATATTAACTGAAACTATTCATAGGTGTGGAAAGAGTTGCTTGTCATCCACATTACTTCAAACAGATTTAGATTTTCCGTAGATGATATACTACAGTAAGAATAACAGGTAAGCTATAAAATCCATCAACTAACAGTAAAACTAACAATCATGAAATTATTAATTATTAACAATATTGAGAACTGGCACTACCATGCACATTTTGCTATATTTTGGACCAATTTTATCCTACTGTGAGACCTCATTTTGACCTCCCAGTCAACAGAGAGAAGGTAAAATATAACTGTGAACAATCCTCACCGATGAAGTCCCAGAGTGCAACTAAAATAAAGTGCTATGGTGGCTCTCCTGTGAGCCCACCTGTCTAGACAATTTATCTTCATTAAATCCGTACTGCTGATAGCTGGCAATCTGCTACTGTACCTGAATTGCCAACTACTTTGGGAGTCTGTGGAAAGTGCTACTTCCATAAAGTCACAGTGTGTGCATGGAGCATTGACAGATGTTATGGCTCATTTGTTGAGTCCATCACAACATTTGGGTTTACGTGCATGTGCTCAATCTTTCATGGGTATTTGTTTTTAAGTCGATAAAAATGTACTATTTCTCCTTTGGGTCAAAACCTAAACACAATTTGAGGTTATATGTTTTCCCAATAAGGGAAAGAGCAATGCTATTTTGTGCTGAATGTCCCTTCAGTAATGTTACAGGGTGTGATTGCCACCCACAAGTTGGACTTGTCGACTACTTTCTTGAAACAGTATCCCAAAAGAGTGCTTTATAAATCATTGCAGCATTTCACTACAGGCTGTTTTATAAGCTCCACATCCCAAGGGCTTCTAATATTTCAGGCACCGCTTGTCAGCCAGCAAACCACTGCCATTCAGCCAGCAGTTGATCTTACACCAGTAGTGCAGGCCTAGTGCTTGTATAGTCCAATAGCAACCACAATTCATAGAAGATACCAAAAGACAACAAAAAAGAGAATTGAAAGATTTGGCAACACGCCCTGTTGTTTTACCCACACACTTTGCTTAATTGGCTGTATCTAATTAATTTGTTTATTTAATTTAATTACAACTTATGGGGATAGCCACTCTGGAGTGACATATGGAGAGGGAGACCATGTGTCGTCCAAGGAAGAAAAGAAAAAAAGGAACTAAGAACGGGAGACGGGGAAGGCAAGTAAAGCCTATTCCAAGTCCAACACTACACCACACTGCATCTGATGGGCAGCCAGGATGGATGCTGATCTGTTTTTTGTTCCACCGGAAGTGAGGTGGCTAAGCATTGGCTCTGCACTAAGGGAAAGATGTTTACTCAATTCAATTTTCAGCAATTCGGCAGAGAAAATCTAATTTTCAGATTTCCCTCTCTCCCGGCTCGCCCTCTTTCTCTTCATTATTGTTGTTGGCTAAGCTCTGACTGCAGGGCCAAGGCACTGACAAAACTCATGAGGGACTTATTTGCAACAACTCCTTTTTTTGTGCAGCAATTTCCTGTGATGCATGCAAAGCATTGTGGTGCAGCTTTTTTTAGTTATATTCTAGGGGAACGTGTCCAAGAACTACCAACAGACCATCTGGACTTGCCTTCAAAGACTGGACTACCAGAACAAAGACACACACACACACACACACACACACACACACACACACACACACACACACACACACACACACACACACACACACACACACACACACACACACACACACACACACACACACACACACACACACAGAAAAAGACAGAAAAAGACAAGGAGCGACAGCTCCCTTTATGGCTTAAACACCTGTGCCATGGGAGGCATATGGAATTAATGCCTTGTCAGTTGGTAATTTCATGCGTGCATCTCCTTATTAAACGGGTTTCTGCTCTCTCCACACATATGGTGACCCTCACCCCATCAAGTGGATCTATCAGACGGGTCCGTCCCTGGCCACCACTGACTGGGGCAGTCATGGCCCGCTCTGCAATTGAGCGTCCTCTCAAGCGGAGCTGAATAGGGTCCACACACACCACATAGGCCATTTAAATGGAGCAGTAACGGTCCAGCAAAGCAGGCCGGGCGCACAGTTAGCCTCTAAATCTCACTGAGAGAACATAAGAGGCAACACTGCATATCAAACATCAGATGTGCCATATAGTGTGTGTGTGTGTGTGTGTGTGTGTGTGTGTGTGTGTGTGTGTGTGTGTGTGTGTGTGTGTGTGTGTGTGTGTGTGTGTGTGTGTGTGTGTGTGTGTGTGTGTGTGTGTATACATACATATGTGCGGGCATACATATATGTGCATGCATACAGTGTGTGTGTGTGTGTGTGTGTGTGTGTGTGTGTGCGTGCGTGCGTGCGTGCGTGCGTGCGTGAGTGAGTGAGTGAGTGAGTGAGTGAGTGAGTGAGTGAGTGAGTGAGTGAGTGAGAGAGAGAGAGAGAGAGTGAGAGAGTGCGAGAGAGAGAGAGAGAGAGAGAGAGAGAGAGAGAGAGAGAGAGAGAGAGAGAGAGAGAGAGATACTGATTTCTAAACACAGCCAAGGAGCTGGAATAGCATGTTCTCATAAAACCTGCTTTGCACAGAATACAAATGAGATAGGGAAAGAAAGAGTGAAAAGGCAGAGAGAGAGAGAGAGCGAGAGAGAGCGAGAGAGAGAGAGAGAGAGAGAGAGAGAGAGAGAGAGAGAGAGAGAGAGAGAGAGAAAGAGAGAGAGAGAGCTCATTCATCCTCTCAATTAGCTATTCATGCATGCAATCCAGTCTCCTAGATCCCTGCTCCGGCTCCGGCGCCCATCTCCATTCTCAGGCCTCATGGCTCATCAGCGGCCTCACTGCCATGATGTCAGCCCCATGCGCTGCTGTTATCACCCACAGGGCATTTGCAAACTGTCTTGGCACATCACTGCTGGTTCCTCTGTCTTAAAAGCCTAAATCAGGGGCATTCAATTAAATGTCACCAAGGGCCAGTTTTTCAAATTCTCTCCAGTGAAGGGGCCGGGCAGAGAATCTGTAAAACTGCGATCAGCACGGCGTCTGAGGTTAGGGTGCGAAACAAGCAGATAGCTTTCCAGACAGAACAGATAGGCTTATTCGCTTCTCTATTACTTGGCGGTCTTAGGATGGTTCTATTTATGACACAGTTTTAGATAAGATTTCACTCTCATGTGAATGCATAGTAGAAATAGGCCCTATTTGTTTTCACTTTGGTCAGACCTTGTGGGGGGCCAGAACCTTGCCATCCAAGGGCCGCATTTGGCCCCAATGATCTGCTGTGCCGTTGTGTAGGTGGACAAGATTCTTGCTTAATGTTTATAAAATAAAATGATAAAAAAAGAAAGCACAGAAATGTGACCACTGAGAATCATCTCCAAATGATTGCTGCTAACCTAACCTGGCCATGGCTCCCCAGTTCCCCATTTTTTGTCTCCCTGCTGAATCGGTGGCATCACCTCAAACCACCTTTTTACAACCCCGTATCGATCTGCCCTGCTTTAGTATTCACCCCCGCACATCCTCTGGGGTAATTAACACAGGCTTTTAAGCAAACATCATCGTTCTTGGGCAAAATGTGTGTGTGTTTGGTTAGTACCTTGGGGCTGCAGGAGGGGTGGAGGTGGGGAAACAGTTCCCTAAAAATCCTGCTGACATGCAGCAGAGACCTGATTAATGCCGAGAGGGGGCTACTCCTCGGCGTCAATACGCTGAGCCTAAAGATTAGACACAGCAGGTGACCCAGCACATGGAAAAACAGCTGTGGATGGAGACAAGGATTTTAGACAGATCTCGCTCCAATGGGCTGATATACTGTACGTAGGCCTACACAGTAATTTAATTTGTGACATTGCGAGGGTAAAACACATATGCATCGAGACAGATCTTTCCCCACACTTGAGCACACAAGTAAACATGTAGGATTAACATGTTAATGAAAACAGCTGTCTGTGCGGAGGTGGAACGACCCATGTGATGATTCAAGTATGTGTGTGTGTGTGTGTGTGTGTGTGTGTGTGTATGGGAAAAGTCAAAGCTGATAAATATGCATAGGAGCACTAGCACATACTTGAGCTATCTGCACACAAATGGAGAAGACACTCAGTAATAGGAGGACAGAAGTCAACACACACATGAGCGCGCGCACGCGCACACACACACACACACACACACACACTCATACTGTACACATGCACACGTGCACAAATGTACACATTCGCACGCACCCACGCATGCGCGCGCACGCACACACACGCGCGTGCGCACGCACGCACGCACGCACGCACGCACGCACGCACGCACGCACGCACGCACACACACACACACACACACACACACACACACACGCGCACGCACACACACACACACAAACACATAAACACACACACACACAAACACACAGAGAGACAGCAATGACAACATTAGCAGGTAATTGCTTCTCTGCAATAAGGCAGGAGACAACATCTTCTGCTCTAATTAAACCCCATCCGTAACAGCTTCATGTATACTATTCCATGTATACAGAATCTGTCTCTTTCCTCCTTTTTCTCTGCCTTCACCCTGTCACCCTGATGCTCTGTCTCTTCCCTTCTCTTCTGCTCTGTCAGTGAACAGCAATTAAGACATTGAATTATGACACCACAGCACATCAGAGCCTCTCGTCACATCTCCTTAAAAACTCTAAATGTGAAATAAAAATACAATCAAGAGTATACAATAAAATAATTATCATAATGATATAACAGTCTCGTCAATGCGGAGGGCCCAAGACAGGAGAGGATGGAGGACATTCGTCAATGGCCCATGTTCCTATGGGTAGTCCTAAGTAAGAAGGCCTATAACAGCCTAATTCAAACCTTTCTCTAAACACCTGCATTATACATCCTGTTTTGCCACACAATCCAAAACAAGGACAAGACTGGACCAAGGGAGTCGACTGGTGCCGTCTGGGTCAATGGCAGCCATGTCTGCCTGTGGTTCTGGTAAGGCTCCACAGCAGCGGTGGCACTGGGGGCCGTGCGTGCGTCCGTGCGTGCGGAGGAGAGGTGGAGAGAGAGCGTAATCCTGTAATGGTTCAAATTGTTTCAGATTTATACCTCTGGGGCTGGACGCATCTCAAGAGGCTCCAATTCAATTATTGATTCCGACAGGCCCCCGCGCTCTTAAAATGATTGAGGGAAAGAGGGAGCGAGTGGCCTGGCCTGCGGTGTATTACATGTTGTCACTCTCTTTCTCTTTCTCTTTCTCTCTCTTTCTCTCTCTTTCTTTCTCGGTCTCGTTCTTTTGGTTTTTCTGAACCTGTGTTAAACCCGCAGTTTAACCCTACTCTGACATATCAGAGGTCTCTCTGCAGTTTGTCCCTGAACACAGATGTTACTCCTCTTCTGCTATCAACATACTGTGCTATCAGGTCTCAAAGGAAAAAGGGGGATCTGATTGAAAGACAGCCGAACGAGAGGGAAGTAAAAAGCAATGAGGATGAGGAAAATGCTCAACCTAACACATCATTCAATCCAGAGAGAAGCGCACACTGCACCGATCTGAAAAAAAGAAAATTGAGAACATTTCCTGACTTGGAAAATCCACCAAATCCACCCCCAAATCTGTTAGTTACCCTCTGAAAGCGCAGCCAATCATGTTGACTTGAGACTGGATGAGAGTGGCCATCTTTGCTAATAAGCGTGACCATTTTAAGCCTCCCCAGCCACCTCCACTTGGATGCTGAGGCACACAATGACCACAGCAGGCTCCCCACGCCAGGGTGTGTAGGGGGGCTCCGCATGGCATGCAAGACCTCATTTACAGCTCCCTGCATAAAAGAGAATAAACAAACAAAAGTGGCATATTGGGAAATGTCAATATAAATTGCTGCCAGCCCTGTGTGTGTGCGTGTCCGTGTCCGTGTGTGTGTGTGTGTGCATGTGTATGTGTGTGTGTGTGCGTGCGTGCGTGCGTGCGTGCGTGCGTGCGTGCGTGCGTGCGTGCGTGCGTGCGTGTGTGTGTGGGTGCGGGTGCAGGGGTGTGTGTGTGTGTTGCTGTTGTTCTTGTTGTTGTAGTAGTTTTCTTCTTAACACTACAGAAATACTGGTGATCGTGCAGTGCAGTGGCCCAAAGGTTATTTGTGTATCTCTGGGTGGAGTGGAGCAGAGACCAATCCTTAACACCTTCGCTGCGGGTGCAAAGACCCCTCTCTCACCCATGGAGGTAAGCCGAGACTGGCTTGAGGCTTGCTCTATTCCATCAACCGTAACATACATGCAAAACAATCTCTCTCTTTCTCTCTCTCTCCCCCTTTCTCTTTCTCATCCACAAATTGTGTGTCTGTGTGTGTGTGTGTGTGTGTGTGTGTGTGTGTGTGTGTGTGTGTGTGTGTGTGTGTGTGTGTGTGTGTGTGTGTGTGTGTGTGTGTGTGTGTGTGTGTGTGTGTGTACACGTGTGCGCGTGTGTGATCAATGCTAGCCTCTTTTTCGCCTTTATCTCCCCTACAAAGCCACTCATCTACCTGTCATAGCCAACAGGACAAAGAGCCAAGCAGGCAGATTTTAGAACCTTTTTTCTCTGCTGCCACATCTTTTTTTCTTATATAACAAGCAAAAAAAAGAAGAAGAAAAAATAAAGTGTTCTTGAATGCGATAAAAGAGATAGAAAGAAATACAAGGGTAGGTCAAGTGGAAAGCAGGAGAGACATGAGAGGAGAGAGCGGTCCACAGTAGAATGGGCTGCCTCATACGGAGTCTGGAGCAGGGGCACTGTACTGTATACCGGCTATTTTGAGAACCTGTTGAAGTACCGAGGAGGTCCTTTCCCTGCCTGCCAGAGTATGCTGTTCATTAGAATCCAGACTGAACACGGAGGGGACTGCACTCAAGATCTTTTCATTATATATATATATCAACTAGACTTAAAAGATAGATATAGGATTGCAATTTTGAATTGCAGCTTTGTGTTCAAACAGCACACACAACTCCACTCAACTTACAATAAAGATTTAAATTAACTTGGAATTCTGAGGCAGCTGGTAAACTTGCAATTTCAAGTTAAACCATGCTGTTGTCATTGCAGTGTTTAGCTGAATTAATTAACTATATACAGTAAGTTATCATGACTTATCACCGATATACTTTTTTACAGTGCACACACAAAGGAGAGGGTATGGAAAAAAAAAATCAAAATATGGTCAATTATCAGTGCACAAATCAAAGAAAACGAAGGGAGGAACAGTCATTAATGACACATAGAAGTAAACATTTTTGTGCATTTGCCACATTGGAGGTAGGTGACAAGAAATGTAAGAGGAGGCAAATGTGATATTGATCACTGCAAAGGCAAACAAACCCAGACAGGATGACTTTGCATCTCTCCTCGCAAAACACAGCAGTTGTCCACCATGATGGAATAATGTACGTAGATTGAAGTGATGTCTACCTAGGTATTTGGAAGGTGTCTTGATCAACTCATACTGTAGGCGGCTTCAAATGTTTGTTTGTTTGTTGTTTTAACACATACGTACATTCTTGGTTAGGGGTGAACCAGGAACCAGGAAAAAAAGCATCAGAAATCAGAAGCTATAAGGAGCTACACACGAGCTGATTCATGGCGACTCAATGAAAAGCTATGGTCTCCGGCTAATGAATTTTTCTGGAACATCTTCATCACTCAGTGGAGAATGGGCATGACAGATTGGCACCGAGCACAACAGCAGAAATAGCTGCAGTCAGGCTGGGCTGCCAGGAAGGCAGGAGTTTAGAGGCTGGTGGTGGAAGTAGAATGGCGGGTGGGGAGGGACCACAGCTGAAATGGGGAAGCCGCAGCTCTGGAGGGCTGTGACAACCACCACAGACACAGCCATTCATGACAATGCTGAGAGAGAGAGGCACGACAGAGGCAGGCTCAGTCATAAGTGGACCACCAGTGTCTGTCAGCTGTGCTTAATTGCTCATTTCAGTCTTTGTCTTTTCATGTTTCGCCTTCACAGTGGGATTAACAGGGAGGGAGGAGGAAATGAGGGAGAGAGACGGCGAGAGGATGGGGAGGGCAGTGAATAGACTCGCAGGCAGATGAATGGTGACTGAGACAGAGATCGAGATCATTAAAGCTACTAGTTTTGTGTTTTTTTTCCCTGTGTGCAGTGATGGGGCGCAATAAATTAATTTGAATTGAATGGAATTGAACTGAACTCAACTGGATTGAAATTAATTGAACCGAACAGATCTGAAATGATCAGAATTGAGCTGAATTACATTAAACTAAAGTAAATTGGAGACAGGGAGTGAACCTCTATACGCGGAAGTGCCCTGTGAATGCTTGACTTAGAGCCCCTGGGGAGGGTGTGGCGAGTAGGAGCAGAAGCAGGGAGCTGGTCCAGCCATTGATCCACAGCCTGGAAAAAGTCAGGGCTCAACACTCCAGACAGGACCTTGGCAGCAGGATATACGGTAGGTAGTTTATGGCTGTTTGTTGCTGTGTGTGTGTGTGTGTGTGTGTGTGTGTGTGTGTGTGTGTGTGTGTGTGTGTGTGTGTGTGTGTGTGTGTGTGTGTGTGTGTGTGTGTGTGTGTGTGTGAATGTGTGTGTGTGTGTGTGTGTGTGTGTGTGTGTGTGTGTGTGTGTGTGTGTGTGTGTGTGTGTGTGCGCGCGTGTGCGTGTGCGTGTGCGTGTGCGTGTGTGTGTGTGTGTGTTCACATGCATACAGGCATGTGTGCACGAGTGGCTGATCCACATCTAAAGTAATGGTCCTCCTCTGTGCACCATCCTGACTACAGGCCTAAGTGTAGTACACAGATGTGAACCAGCTGGCAACAATCTTCAAACAAGAGAGGTGAGGGGCCTGTAGAGTCTGAAAGGACAGAGGATCCGCAAACAGGTATATGATCCTTCATGAGCTAGGCAGTACACTGTAAAACTTCACTGAAGGTTACTGGCACCAGTCTCAAAGCACAAAACAACATTTTCTGTGCAAACTAACCATGTTTGAGAGGCTAATATTGTTTGAGAGATGGTAACACATATAAGCACAGGAACTGTTGCAGTAAATCATAAATGACCAGCAGAGGCCAGATGGCAATCATTCACACAGGAATTTGTATCACATATCATACTATATTATTATTTGTATTATTGAATCATAATACCATAACGAAAAATTCAAAGTTTGCCTGAGAAATAATAATTTAAAAATATATAAGGAAAGACATGACAGATAGAGACTGAAAGGAGGACCAGGTTCTCGCTACAGTGGTCAAACGGCATTTTTTTTTGTTGCGAGCAGCATGAATACCATCAGTAAAATCTTAATGAGGACCAAGTGAAAAAGTGAGCTCAGCCAATATGCCTGGCCTGCCCTAGTGAGACATAGATCACAGGCTTACCCGAGTCTAACAGCTAGACTGGGAGCTGAGGAACCCCATTCCTCCACTAAAGTGCCATCCATTTCTAAAGAGGAATAGATTTACTCTCCATACCGCATCAAGTGACTCTAATGCAGTGCAGTACGCTTGGAACCAGATCAATCCCAGCTTTGAGTCCTCATAAGTGTCCTTATGTGTAGATGTGTTCCTAAGTGTAGATCCTCAGAAACAAAAACTATGTACGTACTGCAGCATACACGTGGAACCACTGTATTGTGGTTCTTCCTCCTCTCCATATTATTCATTGCATCTTTTCCCTTGATCTGAATGATGACACACAAGTTTGAGAAGATGTTTAAGATATAGGTGAGTCATATGTGGACGTGACTTCCAAGTCATCTGGTATCTTGAGTGTGAAATCTCTGGAAACAATATGATCTGTCCAACATTTAGATTGAAACCTGGGAAACTCCAACTCCCATTGTCTTTGTGACACAGCACTCCACAGCACACAAGTCTACATAACGAAATTGAATTTTTTGCCTCAGCTGTGCAAGAGGCAGTCCCCAATGGTGCCCCAAGTCAGCAGTGCGGCGGGACGGTATCAAACTCAGGGTACCACAGTCCTGGATGGGGATTGGGGAGAGCACTGGTTAATTACTCCCCCCTCCATCCTGGCGGGTCGGGAATCGAACTGGCAACCTTTGGTCTACAAGTCTGACACCCTAACCGCTTACCGACAGTTACCCACATTCTGTTCCTCATCACCCCTGTACCACAACTTCCTCTGGCCTAGGCAGCAAGTCTGAGTTGCATTTGCTGTCCCGTGGTGGTTGCAAAGTGTTTTCCTCAGGTGATGTGCTTCCCCTGGCATGTGTCCCAAAAGCCTGCTGCCCAGCCCTTCTTCCCAATTCATCCAGTGAACAGAACTCTCTCTCTCTCTCTCTCTCTCACACACACACACACACACACACACACACACACACACACACACACACACACACACACACACACGCACACGCACACGCACACGCACACGCACACACACACACATGCACACACACAGGCTGAGGCGGCAGCTGTCTCCAAGCAACAGGGATGACACACTGCCTTGTGTTCCCTGCATCCCATTTCCTCCAGGGAGAAGAGACACTTGGTATGGGGATGATTCCCTTCCTTCCCTCGGACTCTCTTTCACACTCTCTCCAGTCTTATCTCCTCTTTACTCCCCCCTCTCCACTGTCAAACACATTCTTATAACCACACTCCCACCACTCACTACCTACCTACCTCCTAAACCTATCCCTCCCTCTCTCTACCGCTTTACTTTCCCTCTCATCTGGAGACACAATCAAGACTAAAAATCCCCCCCCCCCCCTCTCTCTCTCTCTCTCAGCCACAATGGGCGACATCTTTATTCTGTCTTTTTCACTCACATTTTAAGTTTTCATGTTTGTTTTGGTACCTCAGTCACATGCTACTTGCTAAACATTACCTCCCCAACGCCCCCCGGGGGGCTGTACCGCCCCCGTTGAGAGAAAGACTATGCTAAAGGAAAAGCAACTCATCCATATACCATCTATGCAGAAAACATAGGCTATACAAACTTGAAGTAGGCCTAATGTACGGTACAACGACGAACCAGGACAGGACAATGGGCATACCACAATTGGGGATCTGTGTGCATGGGAAGTTAGCACTGCAATAATGATGAAACAGAGATAATTATGTGCATCTGATCCTCAACACGGGAAAGGATGGACTGATCAGCCTCAGAGCAGCATTGACAATATAGAATGCTCCTCAATGTGTTCACGCACGCACGCACACACACACGTACGCACGCACGCACACACGCACGCACGCACGCACACACACACACACACACACACACCCCAGGATTGCAGTGAATGGATTGATGGAAAAACATCAATATGCACACACACTTCAAAAGAATGCATGCACATTAAAATCCACATAGACCTATGTATAAACTCACAAAGAAATGATTAACATTATTCGAATGTATAATTCTTGCTTATCTTCCTAAAGCTATATCTAATATCACATGCAGATCAGATTAATGAGATCAGCTGCAGGCCAAATAAAAAACCCTTTGGATACTTACTTACTTAATTCTGATATTATGTTATAACAGCGCTGAGTATTCTTATGTTCTTATAAAAAAGTACTGAAATGGTGGGCAAACAGTATGAAGCTCGAAACGTGCCTGGCAAGTATACACTGCAACACTCAAAACACGCACCGCTAAGTATCCATCATCAATTAGTGTAACGTTGCAGGGAGCACACAATTATGGCAAAGACAAGCAGATGATGTATAAGCTTGTGTTGACCTCCCTACAGGCAACGCGGCGCACATTTATCACACGCTCACAGCATTTTCCGTGAGGAGGCTCTTATTGTCAAGCATTTCCAGTTAAAACAACACAGCAACAGAGACTCACAGCTAAAGGGATGGTGAAAGATGGAGGTTAACACATAGTACACTTGTGGTTACACTTCCAGCCCACTACAGTGGGTTCCTGTTATTTTTATCTTGTAGGGTGCTGTTATAGACGAGGCTGAGTAAACAAAGACTGCGAATGGAGCTGTGTCACTCTCTTGGGTTGGGCACTGATGATTTATTGGTGAATACTAATAATGTTTCATCGTGTGTTCACTGCAACAAAGCATTAAGCGTTCAAAGAATAGTCTACAATGGATGATGTCCTAAAGGTATGAGTTTGAGCTGGGAATACAGAGGAAGCAGCCTGGATCAACAAGAGATGAAAGGCTGTCAGAATAAAGTATAAAGTGAAATGGTGTGTGTGTGTGTGTGTGCGTGTGCGTGTGTATGTGTGTGTGTGTAGTGTGTGTGTGTGTATGCGTGCGTTTGTTTGTGCACACATGTCCACAAATACGTGTGCGTGTGTGAGTAGTATCGTTTCATATTAGCACCAAAAATCATCACTTATCTAAGGAAATTGGACATGGTACGAACTTTGGGGGCAAATTTGTTTGAAGTGTTGTTTTTGGCCATTTCATTGTTACTAAGGAACATCATTTTGTGTAGACCCTAACGCAAGTGAAAGGTCTGTGTAATAACAAAAGTGAATATGCATATGAATAAATGCATGTCGCAGCTGTATCTTTCCCATGGTTTTTGTGTATTGTTTTGAACACAGTTTGTACGTATTTGTATTCTTCATTTGATCTACTTACTGGTAATCATGTGATTGGCTTGATCTGGAGTATCTGGCCAAGTGATCAGTGGCTGTCTAAAGCCACCTGCCTCACCATGATCAAGAGAGACTCCTGCCGGCATTGGACACTTTAAAGGACCAGCCCACCGCGTTTCATAATAAAATATTCTCTAACCTGAGATGAGTTCATCCCAACCTCCTTCTTCTTTGTCTGTGGCCTCAGTCAGGTGCGCAGCGCCAATATACTGTATTTGCATTGTCATTGCATTTAGAACTATTGAATGCCTGAAATTAGAAGTGAGCAAGCTGTTTCAAGTGTTCCCTAGTGGAACGATCGGAGTGCGGTTACGCAAAATGAAACGTGGTGGGGTTTTTTCGATCAAGGAAATTGGCATTATTAAAGGCAACACTGTGTAGTAACACTTTCAGAGCACTTTGACTTCGACACATTGATATCTTCACTTACACGTTGGTTCTACTGACAGAAGAGAGAGGAAGAGGGGAAGAGAGGGAGAAAAAACAGTGAATAGGAGTGAAGCTATCAATGTGTTAAAGTTGAAGTGCTCCTGAAATTACTCGTGCCCATTTCTTTGTCTGGATAGAAAATTGTCACATTTCATTTTGTGTAATTACACAGCCACGTCACTTCTCATTTTAGGCATTCAATGGTTCTAAACGCAATGATGAGCCAAGCTAAATTTGAACACTTTGGAATGACAGACTGCCACGCACAAAGACAACAACAGTAGGGATGAACTAATCCCAGAAGAACACATTTGATAATGGAATCAAAGTGGACTGATCCTCTACTGTTGAATCACATCATAGGATGTTGTGCTATATTAATTGGACATTGTTTTTGTAACTGTTTGCCTTTTCTTATGTTAATAAATCCCAAAGGTTGGGCACATTTTAAGAGGTGTAGGCTAGTCAGTTATCACTTTGTGTGCTATGGTTGTGTGTGTGTGTGTGTGTGTGTGTGTGTGTGTGTGTGTGTGTGTGTGTGTGTGTGTGTGTGTGTGTGTGTGTGTGTGTGTGTGTGTGTGTGTGTGTGTGTGTGTGTGTGTGTGTGTGTGTGTGTGTGTGTGTGTGTGTGTGTGTGTGTGCGTGCGAGCGAGAGAGAGAGAGAGAGAGAGAGAGAGAGAGAGAGAGAGAGAGAGAGAGGGAGTGTGTGTGTGTGTGTGTGTGTGTGTGTGTGTGTGTGTGTGTGTGTGTGTGTGTGTGTGTGTGTGTGTGTGTGTGTGTGTGTGAGAGAGAGAGAGAGAGAGAGAGAGAGAGAGAGAGAGAGAGAAGAGAGAGAGAGAGAGAGAGAGAGAGAGAGAGAGAGAGAGAGAGAGAGAGAGAGAGAGAGAGAGAGAGAGAGAGAGAGAAGCTGCTTGTGTTGTCCATGCCTTCTTTTGGTCCTACAGTATCTGTCCTCTACATCTAACACACCTTTGTTCACTGACTTTGAGTTTGATGATTATGTACCATGTGCATCACAACGGTATTCACCAAACTAGACACAGACAAGGACCTTTCATGCCACAAGAGGAGGAAAAACAAATCAATACAAAGGAATACAAAAAATAAAATACTCTGAAATTCGCCCTCTATAAAAGCAGCAATAGCATATAGGTATCATATTTGAAAAGCTGCCAGCAAATAACACACTGCCTTCTGCTCACCACAAAAGAATCCACTATCCTCTCACCTCAGTGGCAAGTTAAGTGTCCTGTGAGTGAGTTTGTGCTCGCTGTTGAGAAGTGACAGGGACTCATTCCCTGCCCATGTTCACTGTGAAAACAACAGCAGGGGCTTGCCTGGGCCTTCGATAGCCCTAGAGGAAGGCATCTATCTGCCACTTTCTCCCTCTCCATCATCTCTGCAGCTGTGAACACACCAAGAGAGTATAGAGCAGGTAGGCTATCATTACGCAAAAAAAAAAAAAAACACTACAGAGAAAATGTAAAAACGGCTACTGGTTGCAGCATTATAGGTCTAGATCAAGTATCAATTTCTATTACAAAAGTCCATAAAAACATTGAAGGTCAAATTCGAAACGCATTCATAGATAGGCCTACTCCTTCCAGTCATTTCAACATGCTGGACTGACCACACAGCTGCCTATCCATCTGGACAGCACCTAAGAGGACTCCATGGACCTCAAACAATTTAGATATTTTTTATTAACTAGGCACATGTGAGAGATAAAACCCTTTATATGCTTAGAAGAGGCTTTATTACCAATCCATTTATTACACATCTTCTCTGTCTCATCTGCCGCATCTGATCTGTCTATCCAAAATATGCTGTAGAATCTATATATGAAGACTTTTGATGTAAGCTAGTATATCCACCATTTTGACTTTTGCATTTCATTTTTGGAAATGACAAATATTTTGAGAAAATACATTTTAAACCTATAAAAATGCATTTTTCAACACAATGTAATGGAATGCCCAATACAAAATGTACATTTCCCAAAAAGTTAAAAAAGGGATATACACCATTTTGTAATGAAACTCTTCATATAGGTCTTTAAAATGTGGTTTACAAATAGATATAAAGGCCTACATCATTCACGCTGGCAAAAAGTTCTCTGAAAAGTAACAGTTTATTTAAAACTGTGGCAGAGCAACATTTTCATGATGTAAAGAATTCCTGCATCGGACATCCAGTGAGGGGAGTGTGGCTTTCATGAAACGGCACAAAAGATCAAAGGACACATCAAAGCATCTGTGGCACATCAAGACACACACTCTGAAAAACAACCAAGCTGAGCTCATCTTAAGGAAAACACAAACATATACAAATGCACAGACTCACACATTCGTGCTCCCTCTCTCTCTCTCTCTCTCTCTCTCTCTCTCTCTCTCTCTCTCGCTCTGTCTGTCTGTCTGTCTGTCTGTCTCTCTCTCTCACACACACACACACGCACGCACGCGCGTGCGCGCACGCACGCACGCACGCACGCACGCACACACACACACACACACACACACACACACACACACACACACACACACACACACACACACACACACACACACACAGAAATGTACACTACTAAGCCAAAGCTGGGACACAAATTTAATCAGCATTAAAAAGTTCATTCCCCTTCACAGAGATGCAGCCTTGACATCTAACATAAATGAGAAAGTTGGACCAAATTCACTCGCAGGAGGCCAGCGAGTCCACTAAATGAAAGGGAGAATTTGACACAGGAGCTGGATGGACATTAATTGGATTTCTCAAGGACAATTTCAGTGGTTATTGTGAATTGGCAATAAAGCTTTGGGGAGCTGGCAAACCCCTTTTGTGTTATTGTCCTCTTAGACAAAATGCACAAAGGAAAACAGGTACAATAACAAAAAATAAGAACATTATAACGAGATAAGTGAAAGATGGTCCACCTTATATATGCGGTGGCAGCCAGCTCTAAACAAATCTGATGCTTTACTCTCTAACCCATCCTGATAGATGCAAAAGAAGAAAGAGATAGACTGAGAGAGAGAGAGAGAGAGAGAGAGAGAGAGAGAGAGAGAGAGAGAGAGAGAGAGAGAGAGAGAGAGAGAGAGAGAGAGATTCTGTGTGTAGGCCTAAGTACAGAAAGAAACAGAGAGAAAGAGAAAGAGAGACAAGGAAGACAAAGAGAGCCAGAGAGAAAATAAAATAAAACATACAGCCCACCAAGGCAACCCACCGCCCCCGCACCTCGCTGATGACCTGTCGCCGGCCGTCGTCAGTCATTAGCGCACCGCCACGCTCCTGATTTTTCCACTGTACTGACAGCGGTCCCCTACGCCACTCTCACGCCATTTGTCTCATGATGGGGTGTCAGCCCTGTCCTTGTGTGGGCAGCTCCCACATGCTTCTTGACCACAGACACAATTGACTGGTATTAAATTGTCAGCAGCATGCCACAGCGCCAGCAAGTCGGGTCTGGTGGCCGAGACGGCCTTTGGCCAGCAGCAGCAGAAGCAGAAGCAGCTGATTCTACTGCTGCTATCAAAGGGAATGCATCCACTCAGTCAGCACAAGGTGTTGCCAAACATATTCTATTAGAGTAAGAAAACCCAAACTCCGCCCATCCAAGTCAACGTGCTCAAGTTTGGTCTTCTAAGGGGGCATTGTCCCCTCCTTCTTCTTGTCTTTCTGTGGTATTTGGTGACAGCTTGCATGAGATGTGCCCTACCACGATCTACAGCGCTGGGAACTCCATTCATTCTCAACCATAAGACTCCAAAGGACCCCTAACCGAAGGTCTCCTAAAGGGGAGTTCACCTGACACCACATGGATCCAGGAAATGCATGGGCTTGAAGTAGCCTATCTTACTCTCTCTCTCTAATAGACGATGTTTGGTGTTGCTTTGGATTTGAGGAAGTCTGGAGAAAGATTGGAGCTGTTCATCTCAATTGGTAGTAAAATCTTATCCAGGGCATAAGCCGGTCTGAATGCATATGACTTACAGTTTTTTTCAATTGCTAACAAGCTTTTGTCCAAACCTCAGCGACATTTGCAAAACTCCTAATACAGTTAGCACACCAAGGGCTTTCCATTACCATACATTTGACACAGTACATGTCTTTTCACACAATTAGCAGTCAATGAATGCATTTCTTTGTGTATATTTAACAGTGTGTGCTTTTGAGAAGAGAATGAACTGTTTCAATTGTGCTTGGTAGGTGGTAGTCTGTGTTAAGAGTTTAAAAAAAGTATCCAAAGTATGGGTAAGCACTTGTTAGCAATTGAAAAAAACTGTAAAACTAGGGCTTGCTGTTAATTGGAGGGGATAGGTCCACTCTACTGCCTTGCGGACTGTGTAGTCTACTCGACTTGCCTGGAGGGAACATTTTGACTATGACCTCCTAGTTCATTGAACGAACCTGTTCAGTGTAGACAATTTATGCTCACAGCTGTGTGTGTGTGTGTGTGTGTGTGTGTGTGTGTGTGTGTGTGTGTGTGTGTGTGTGTGTGTGTGTGTGTGTGTGTGTGTGTGTGTGTGTGTGTAAAATGTGTCTGCAAGTGACACTTGAGCAAGCACAAACCCTATGGATGCTGACGACAGATGTCAGAGGGCATGTACTCGTTGATAATAATATATGAAAATTAAACACAACCGACTCTAGTTTGCATGTACATGTAGTATATGTACATGCAAATACTGTTTCCATGTCCACCACATCACAAAATATTCACATGTAACTCAAGCTTTGAAAAACATGGTTGCTATTATGATGCCAGCACTAATACAGTAATACAACAATCATTAATTAGGCCTATGTGAATTAAATCACACAATTGGTACCTCGATTTAATCGAAACAGTAAGAAGATAAGATTGTTACCAGTGGTGTAGTAGGGGGACACAGTTTTTAACTTCATTAAATAATTAGGCAACTTATCATGTCAAACCCCCCAACTGTCCTTAATATATCGTCATTGCTTCCCCGGTTTCATCTGTTTGGTCAATCACCTGCAATACTGCTATGTGATCATTCCTTTTTTTTTTCAAACATGGGCAGAAGATTTTTTTAAAATCTTACTTCAGGAAAAGTGGGTGGACTGCGTACCCCCGCGTACCGCGCCAACTACACCCCTGATTGTTACATAGTACATACAGACAAATGAACAGAATCCATGTGACTCCACAGTTCATGCTGCAACACACTTTAACACCACAGAGTTCATTAAGCAGTGATCTATCAGATTATCAAGTCTTCTTTTCTTCCTTGCCTGTGAAATGTAACCTTTCATGCTGAATCAACTCACTCCCATGTGAACCTCATGCTAATTAGCCACATAGCTTACTTTGTACATGAAGGCAATCGGAGGAATGTGTTCAACATGTCGTCAAACTTCCTTTCTCCCTTTCTAAGCAAATATATATTAATCATTTGACACAGCAATGGCAGCCACTGCACTGTACAGTAATCGCTGTGCCCTTTTCGTCTGGCAGAGTTAATTAAGTGTAAAATGGATGGAGGAGTGGAGCGAGGTGGAGTAGAGGCTAGAGCTTGGCAGAGACCCACACCTCTTCATGGGATGGCTTCATCGCATCAAGAGTAGCAGAACCTGCTGCCTGTCATCGTAACGCTATGGCTACGTCATGGGACTCTTGTCTGACTCAGCGTCTGGTGTCAGATTCCAACAGTGCCATAGTTCTCACAGTCTCCAATATTCTGATCTCTCTCTCTCTCTCTCTCTCTCTCTCTCTCTCTCTCTCTCTCTCTCTCTCTCTCTCTCTCTCTTTCTCTCTCTCACACACACACACACACACACACACACACACACACACACACACACACACACACACACACACACACACACACACACACACACACACACACACACACACACACACACACCTTCTTATCAGTATTGCTTTAAATCAACTTGTGCTTGTGCTTGTATTACACAGTGTATTCGTGGATTCCTTCCATCAAATATTGAGTTACAAAATGTGTGTGCCTAAAATATTACAATTGGGAAACTACAATACATAGGTGTATCGTTTGTGCTGGATCTGGCCATGTAACAACAATTAGTCTTCTTTAAACATTTTAACATTGGAAGCAATAGAGCATACCAGTTTACAGGGATGGCCAAGAGGGGAACACCAAGTGGCTGTAATTCAACCTTCTGTCCACCAGAAATCATTTTTGCCCAAATTAATTCAGTTCAAATGGGTCATGTTGTAAAAAGAAACACCTTTTGTAATGTTATAGGGCTACTGGGTTCCGAGGCATTCTTCTCTGGCTGTCAAGTGATGTCAGAAGTGAACCAGCAACAACTTTTGATATAGTTCATGTCTCCACCTATTTTCATTCTTGGTATTCTCTGTACAACATAAGTAAACAGCTGTACAATATTGGATCAGAATTCAAACTAAAGTAAAACAACAATGGTAATTACATTATACTAAAAGACAACTCAGCAAACTCAAATGTCCAGATCTTGTAAGATCTCCTAGGACATATGACAGGGATTTCGTGTAGCCTACTGGCCTTGATGACCATGTTTTCATGGCCCATATAGCGAAAGCCTACAAACTTGAAAGAAAGAGCACAATATGGCCCCTTTAAATATCTTCGACAGCAGGGTACCATCTGTATCCAAGCCATGGCACTGGAGACCACTGAGGATTTTCTCCAGGGATACTGGAAATAATTGCTTATCTCAGAATAAGCAATATTGTCAGCGTATGCCACATGACTGTGTGTGCTTTCAAATCGTACATTTCTTGAATAAGATTATAGCTTATTCTTGATCTGTGTTAGTTATTCATCTCACAGCGGTGGGCAGCGGAGAAAAAGCTGCTCAAGGATCAGTTGAGACTGGCCTTCTGTGCTGCTGCATTCTACCCACTCATCCCTGCAACCCTCCGCACCTTCATCTAACAGAAGTTTAAGCCATCATACACAGCAATGATATAGCCTTTGCATTTTGGAGAATTTGTTATGACGAACACAAGTGAAGAGAAAGCTTTGTGGTGTACTGAGGAGGGACAGAAGGAATGTCTAATTCAATCAATATTCTCATACAGACTTTTTTCCCATGTTGAAATTGTCTTGTAATGAAATGTCTTGAAATTGTTGACTATTGTGCTTAAAACTGAGTGGCAGATCCCTTATGGAGTAAAACTGCAATGCAAAAGGACAGCCTCACTTGCAGTCCTGCTTTGCGTCCAAAAGATTACATATTGCATTCTGCAGTGTGTTGTATTGCAATCTGCATTTTTGCAAGTATTGCCTGTGTCCAAACCATTGCATTTACGGCTATTGCAGACTACTGCAATTGCAATGGTTTGTGGGTTACGCACAAGGTTACGCACAAACAAATAACTACCATACCCTACCACACGGTCCAAGAACTCCATGAGATTGCCTGAATGACCAATGAAACGACGTGTGTTATGATTATATGTTCATATGTCGCTGCGTAAAACCAAACAAGTTGCTCCTAAACATGAAAGCCAGCTCATAGTGCGCACGCTGTGAGAGTGCAATCCTTGCCCGCACCAGACCATTTTGAGAATTCGTTTAAAACTGCTTGGTAATTGCCAGGAGCAGGTGTTATTTTGTATTTAATTGAGAACACTTCTTCAACGTATATGCATGTAAAGTTACAAAACAGACTAGTGAGCACAGAGTGACGCAAACGTTTGTTGTCAAAGTGTTTTTTTAGCATAACTGCTGCACCAAAACAAGTATCAAAAACTGTCATTGCGGATATGTTACTAGGAACTTCAAGCATTGGATCGAACTCAGATTATACAATGGAGTGCGCTAAAATAAAAGGTGCGTTACAATATTGAAGCAGGAACATGTCACTGGATCGCTGCATTTACATGGAATCATAATTTTCCTTTAGGCTAGTGCATGTACCGGTGATTCGCTACTGTGCTCTCAGTTGCAGCACTTCAACTTGGGAAGGAGATGCACTCTTCCCTCGTCCCCCCTCCGAAATAGAACATCTTTCCATCTTTCTTCACCCATTCTACACCCACATCTCTGCATGACGCTTGCCGGGCACGACGCCTGCAGTTCAGGAATCGATATATTGCCTATTATCGAGTTAATCCGAATATATTAATATGGAGACGGGGTTGTAGGGATTTTCAAAATCTTGTCCTCGTTTTCTGACGTATCCTAAAGGAATGACATTCGATACAAGGGTTGATATGACGGGCTAGAGAGTGCGTTGTATAAAATTTAGACGCGTGCCATATTACAGGCTACAGCATAGGGACATGGTATGCATAGATGAATCCAACATATACCCTACCCCAAACAACGATTAATAGCTGCTGCAAATGAAAGAAAGGCCATATGATGATGACTAATTTTGCAAAGAAACGCCTCAATGTGCTACAGAGATATCAGCACTGGAACTTTAATCTCAGGTGTTGGGATGCACTCCACGCACAAAATGTAACAAAACAGAAGCCACATTGGGTAGCACAAGTAGACGAGAATCGCGCATGCAGTGACTGAGTAACACCCCCCCCCCCTTCAAAAAGAAAAAAAAAGGGGGGGGGGGACGGTCGCACGTACCTTCAGCGCTTCGATATCCAAAGATGCTGATCGGTCCATAGAGAAAGATGAAGTCTATGTGAAGTTGTGAAATCTAGACCTGTAGTTTCCGATCAAAACTCAGCCCAGTCCTCCAACCCGCAACAGACTTCCTAAATCTCATTCCCACTGATCACGACTCCTCGGGTTTGTGGCAGAGAGATATCAGCGAACCCGATGGCAATTCTTCAACAGTTAACGACAGTGATGGGTGAACAACCCGGAGACGACACTGTTTCCTCTGAATTCTTCCAAAAGATGGCTAATTCCACCAGTCAGAGTCGGTGTTGTCTCCGGCACATACCGAGAGCCTGACACAATTGGTGCAACCCCTGTAAGTCAGTTCCTTGAACATCCTCATGCGGCAAATCAGAAGAAATTGTTCGATTCGAAGAGAGCAGTGAGCGAAAAGAAAGCGGCACCTGCTGTAATCCGGTGTGCTGTTATATTGGGACAGGGGGATATTGCTCTGCTCTCCAGGACCGACGGAAAATACAAACACCTAGCACGCACACCTCCACCACAACCTAGTCCGAGCCAAATCCCTGCGCTCTTCCTACCTTAGAGGTGCACCACATCCGAATTCACCCGCCGTGTATGTTCATAGCAGAAGAGGGGGGAGCAAGAGAAGAGATCTTCTTTCGTCCGCTAGTGGGATGCTCGGATTGAGTTGAGACTTGAGAGTGAGGGGTGGACTGTTTCTCTCTTGTGCTCCCTGACGGCGCAGTGGCTGTGTGTTTTAACGGCGTTTCGCCACCAGGTGACTGTCCTTCTGGCCCTCTGACTTTCGAGGCGATACAGTGGCATAGCCTCTTATTCCATCCTGACTCAAACTCCCGAACTAATTGGGCTGTAGCCATAGGCTATGCTGTCTAATGGTCATAGCATTGGTCCGCAGTGCTCTTTCAAATGTAATAGCTTATACTGGGGTATGATTTGACTGTGTTGGGGCAATTGATGAGGCTAATGATTAGTCCATTAACAACGATATGAAATCCATGCCATGAGAAAGCCCATAAGGCGCTTTTTGTCACAGGCAAGTGCAAGCTATTTCTATTAAACATAGGCATAGGCCTATCTGACCACTTCAGATGAGGACTGAAAGACTGAAGATGAGGATTATTTGGATACACGAGCAGATATGGCTTTATGTAGCCTAGAGTTAATGTAACGAGGCTGATCTTTTATTGGACCCAGTGGCTACGTTTACCTAGGTTAGGCCTACGGTTTTTAATTCCGAATTAATAATTCAGAATTAGGCTGAATAGTTCTGCCGAGTTAACTTTGATCTTTCATTTAATTCTGAATTGTGAAGTGTTTGCATGACGTTTTCAACGCGGGATTAAGCTTTATTCAGAATTAAAGTGAGTTTTCGAATTAAATGTGTCATGTAGGCTAAACGTGACAACTGTGCCAGATTTTGGATAGGTCTAGCGCGCGGCGCGACATTTCGTAGACCTACGTCATTGTCATTTAGCCACATTTTGGATATTAAATATTGTTACAATCATTTCTTTCGCTTTGCATGCGTTGCATGGGCTACAGCTTTTAGTGCAACACAAGACCTAGGCCTACCTACTAGTCTGGGAATTCCCAGCCACCTTGCGCGCTGTTGTGATCTGAAGGAAAGGAGTCTCAGCGTCCTTGTCTATGACAGTCAATCACAAATCATAATGAACAACCTTAACGGTAGCCTTAGCCTACAGTGTTTGCCTTTAAATGCCCATAGGAAATTATTTCGATTTCTAAATGACCCTGCCAGTGTAAAAGAAAAAGAAAAAACATGCCCGAGCTACAGCCATGCACTTCATGCACACCTGTGGTCTGTTTGGGCGTCGGTGCAGTGTGTGTGTGTGTGTGGGGGGGGGCGGTGTAGCTAACCGAGTCCTTATTTTTAGATGCCCTCCATCGGCGATGGAAGGTGCTGCAGCAGGTTACAGCTCATTGGCAGGGTGCACTACCCATTGATGTGTCCAGTCTTTTCAGAATCTACTAAGACAGGCTGCACGTTTGCCTTTGAGGTTACATCCATCTCTGTTTGAAAATGAGAGGAATTGCATATATTTGCTGGCTTACACATTAGTTAAATAATAAACTACAATTCCTAAAACCGGATTTCTACACGTTAGCTGATTGGCGACAGCGCGGACCAATCACAGTGACTGTGTAATGTATGTTGTTGTCAGAGCATCTTCCAACATGGCGTCCTCTGCGACTGGAGCACTCTTCAACCTGCCGGTAGCATCTCTATTCTTGATCTTGGTGATATGTCTTCAGCCAGGAGGTGGTCAGAAGAAGAAAGAGGTACTTGTTATTTTGCGGCACTCCTGTTATTGTAGCCAACTGTGTAAAAAGAGCACAACGTAACATTGTATCCTTGTGCGCCGGAACCGTCGCGCACACGGATGCTAAGGAGGAGGATAAGCTTATGTATTATGTTAGGCTATTTCACACTCACATTCTTTCCCCTTAACATGGAAATGAAAACGATGTCAGACAATACCTTTTTGGTGGTCGATAGACTGCAGTGCATCGTCACACTTTTCATCTCCTCCCCCCACTAACAACACTGGCTGCAGAGGACAGTGCCTTGATAAAGTAGGCTACACCAAGCTTGTCAATGGCCTATCTATTACAATCCTACTACAGAATAAGGAGACCTTGTATAGGCCTAATTTAAACCTGCATTTTTGCGAGGTTACTTCTCTGGAGCACTGATGGACTATTGTAACCTACAAAACCTGGCTGTGCTGTGGACCTGTTGGGAAGGCTGGGCAGTTTACAGTAAGATATGAAAAGCATTTTATCAGTAGGCCTATCCAATGGGTTTATGAATTTTAATAGTCAGAGCAGCGTTGTGAGACTGAAATAGGCTATACAGATGCAATTAAATAGGTATTAAGGAAATATATACCTATTGACATAGTCTTTCTGGACGTAGAAGTATGTAGATCCTAGCCTAATAGCCCATTGTCTTTATTTTTTTTATTACTAATATAAATTTCACCAACCCACATGTGTACATTAGCTGTGTTTGTCCAAAATTAACTACACTCTGCCGCCATGACACTAAGAATACAATTAAGTTTTAAACTAGCAGGGGATGAAATTGTGGTGAATGTCTTTGGGACAGTATGCATTCCTTACAATCAGGCATGCTGGGCTGGCACCTTCAAATGTAGCCTACTAAATAACCTACCAATCAGAATGATTTTGGAGTGAAATCTTTATCAGAATACAAGAGAGCATTGCATACCGTATATGGCTTGTGTGGCATTTCATTAGCCTACATTATATCACTGACACATCATGTGTTTTAGACCCGCTTATCCAAAGCAACTTAAGTTGCTTATGTACGTATAGTCTCTGGAGCTATTGTTGGTTAGGTGACAATGACTCAAGGACTCTTCAGCCATAGATGAGGGTGTAGAAGACCACCCACATTATCCTCCGGATGAGGGATTTAGACCTACAGCCCTCCAATCTCACTACCAACTGCATAAACCATTAGTCCTCGGCTTCCCTTATTTGTCAGCCAATCCATAGGAAACAAGGAGGCGTGGAAGTACCATAATATTATTGCCATTTTGGTAAGCTTTATTGCACTAGGTGGTAAGATTCAGGTAGCTTATTAATGGCAGTTGTCTCAGCACAGACAAACCTCCACCGATACTATTTGCAAATTGTTAAGGTGGATATGAACATTTCTCCGCTCACATTTTTTGGGGGTGGATGGTTCTGCAAAGCAGGTCGTTCTGAGTAATTTTGTTGCCGTTAAAAATGCCTACATTTCTTTTGTGTCAGTTTAGAGTCAGGGATGTGTTTGGGTGTAAGCACAGTTTGGTGGTGGGCAGTCATGGGTTAGAGTGTCAGACTTGTAGCTCAAAGATTGCCGGTTCGACTCCCGACCCGCCAGGTTGGTGGGGGAAGTAATTAACCAGTGCTCTCCCCCATCCTCCATCACTGTGGTACCCTGAGCATTGTACCGTCCCGCCGCACTGCTCCCTGTCGGGCGCCATTGGGGGCTGCCCCCTTGCACGGGTGAGGCATAAATCCAATTTCATTGTGTGCTGTGGAGTGCTGTGTCACAATGACAATGGGAGCTGGTGTTTCCCAGTTGGGCTTTCACTTCATTTCACTTCATTTTGACGTTGATCTCATACAGAAAACTCATGAGAACCCATAGAAATGTCCACCTTGACAAGTTGATGAGCAGAGTTTTATCCACCTTTTCAATTTTGATGAGCGGAGATGTGTCCGGAAAGAGAATTACGACTTCCAACCTCACCGTACACCTTTTTTTTCTGATGAGATGAGTGATCCTCATTCACCAGAGTACAATGCACAGTATGATCTATGATCTCACAGAGCTGGTTTTTGACAACAGGGAAGCCCCATTTCCCCAACAAACCCTAGATATGAACTTCCATTAAATTCTCCTGCCTACAGCCCCAAACATGATGTCTAAATCAGACATTAACCCATTGTGTCCTGGAGACACATATACAGGTTTTTCAGGATTTTGAGATTTTAGCTGTTTTATTAACTATATGGGTATGTTAGAGCTGAATGAACACATTACAATGCAAGGGGAGGGTCTTGGCTTTTAAATGTAACTCATTTCATGTTTGTATGTGCTTCGGACGCTGAGATATTTAGGATTTAATAGGAAGAGGGCACCCTTTCCCAAAAAAGGGCTTAGGACAAAATGGGTTAAAGGATGGGGTATTCAACATGTTCTCCCTTTAATGTATTTGAGCCCCTATTGGCTGGTTTGGCTGGCATAGAGGATATGGGAGGGAGGGTATGGTGCAGGTTCAAGAAAGGATGGAGTAACTTATTGCTATGGACCAGAGGGAGAGAAAAAATGTCCTGCTGAAGAATATTTATGCCCATCGGATGGTTCCCATTTATCACCTGAACCAAATATTATTCCCCCCTGTGTCTGACTAATCGAAGAAGAGTAGAAAAGGACAAGCTAAGCACTTTTGAGCTGTGAAGCAGAACCTCGGGTACAGGTGCAGACGAGGAAAAGCCTGTAGTGTTTTTGCTGCAGCCTGTGGCCTCCATAGCAACATGCCACAAACATCAAAACACGTGACCAGATGAATGGAAAGGCACCTCATTCAAAAGTAGTGCTGCAGTACTAGATGTTAGTAGATGTTAGATGTTAGTAGAGTTGAAACAGACTTGTTGTTGTTGTTGTTGTTGTCAAGATCATATAAACTTGTTTCGAGAAAAAAAAATCTTGTTTTAGAAATATCAAGAGTCTAACAGTTAGTATCAAGTTTTGTTCCTCTGAATATTACGACAAGAACCACAAGCCATGCTGTATAGCATGTTAATAACATTTTAACTTAACATGTACTAACTAATCAAATACGGGTTTGGTTTTTGTCAAAAGCAGCATTTCTACCCAGTTGCCTAAGATAAATTGTATTTCTGTCAACTAAATTTCTTTACGCAATGGCACTTTTGAGAACTCTGATTTGCACCATTGTCATTTAGGATAACACTAAATTAGTACAACATTGGCATTTTATTGTGAAGGACTGTTTAAAGACAGCAGCAAAGTGTATCTTTGAATTAAACTGAGGAAACATCATTTCATTTGCAATATTCATTTCATCATGCATTATACAGCTATATGTTATTGGCTCAATGTACTCAGGATAAATCCAGTTCTGCCAAACGTTTAGTAACTAACAGAAACAAAACAATCATGAAAGCTTCAGTGTGCATGTGTGTGTGTCAAGTCAAGTGTATGGTCAAATATCTATGCAACAGGGTTAACACAAAAGTTTGAAATTGTGTTGTGTGTGTGTGTGTGTGTGTGTGTGTGTGTGTGTGTGTGTGTGTGTGTGTGTGTGTGTGTGTGTGTGTGTGTGTGTGTGTGTGTGTTTGTCTTTGCGTGCGTGCGTGCATGATCTCATTGTCCGTCAGTAGTCATCAGTATGGTTTGTGGGAGGTTGTAATGGTTCGTCTTTGATTGTGTGTACTGACTGTTTGCACAGAGGCGAAGTTGGTTTTATTTTTATTTTGTATTGTATTGTGTTATTTGAAATTTAAAATAAATGTTATCAGCATTCAGCACGTCACACATTTGGCCATGAAAATTGCAAAGATTGCCTCTAGAGATGCACGATACTGTATATATCGGTGCACTAAAATATCGGCCGACATGGGCTTTTTTATATCGGCCCGATATAATGTTTCCCCGATCGGTTAATCGGTTAATTTAATGAAAACGTGGAAACTGTGTTCAAGCCGAGTAGAGACTTTTACTTTATATTTTCATTCAAGCCGGGTAGGCAAAACAAGCCTGTGACAGAGATTCTAGGAGTATTATTCTAGGAGTATTATCAAATATTCTTTTAATTCATAATATATTGTCCCTGGTATTATCATATCCAGTCTCTCTGCCTGTGTGATGCTGTAACTTGGAGTCTCTTTTCACATGACAGTCACATGACCCCCAGCCAGGCAATGGCTTTTGTTTTTAATGTTTGAATGGACTATGAGTGAACATGAACTGAGATCATATTGAGATTATATCAATATATAATATTAAATATGAAAATGTGAACATATCGGGTATCGGTATCGGCCCTGAGAAGCAGGTAATTATCGGTTATCGGTATCGGTTGAAATTTTTCATATCGTGCATCACTAATTGCCTCTACTGTATGTTTCAGAGTGTAATTACAACCCATCAGGGAGTTGCATTCATATAAAGCAATCTATTACAGCTTTGGAGTTCCTGTTTGGGCACTAAATTCCAAAGCGGAAAGTAGCCAGAAGAGTCCAAGCACGAAGGACATTTTCAAATGGAAGTCTGTCTTTGGTTTCATTTTTAGCATGATACGTAAGCCTGCAATCTATTGAAAAGGAAATGACACACATGTAATTGTTAATGAGTAAGAACTCTTTCTTTTTTTATTTATTTCAATTTGAATGTCAAAGCAAAATGTAAATTAATATGGGGTCTCAACATCAGCTATGCACGAAATGGAGTGTGTGTGTGTGTGTGTGTGTGTGTGTGTGTGAGTGTGTGTGTGTGTGTGTGTGTGTGTGTGTGTGTGTGTGTGTGTGTGTGTGTGTGTGTGTGTGTGTGTGTGTGTGTGTGTGTGTGTGTGTGTGTGTGTGTGTGTGTGTGTGTGTGTGTGTGTGTGTGTGTGTGTGTGTGTGTGTGTGTGTGTGTGTGTCACATGTTTCAAAGAGAGATGTGTTACTTATTCCCATTACCACCCTGTTCCACAATGGAGGGAGAGCTATGCAAGCAGACGAGCTAATATGGTCTCACACCTACCTTGCCGTCTGAAGGTCTATATACTCAAGCTGTGACTTGAGAGTGGTTTCAGGTGTGTGTATTCAATGTAAGCTCTTTCTACTCGAAATGCTCAAAGATACCCCATGATGAACACTTGCAGTCTCTCTCTCTCTCTCTCTCTCTCTCTCTCTCTCTCTCTCTCTCTCTCTCTCTCTCTCTCTCCTCCTCTCTCCTCTCTCTCTCTCTCTCTCTCTCTCTCTCTCTCCTCTCTCTCTCTCTCTCTCTCTCTCTCTCTCTCTCTCTCTCTCTCTCTCTCTCTCTCATACACACGCACACACACACGCACACACATATGCACACAAAGAGAGCAAGCCAGACCTTTTGTTAACCTTTTCCCTCCCCATGTCTTTCACAAGTTTCCCCTGCTAGAATCATCTCTTGCCTCATAAAGGATTTATTAGGTGAAACAGTTGTATGACCAGAATATCCTCTTTCCCTCTTCCCCTGTGTATTTTCTGAAAGTGTGGTGGAGATCACAGCCAGAACAGCACGGCTCCTGATTATAAATGCGGGTCTGCAAGTGAAACCGGCTGTGCTTGGGCCCCCCACGCGAAGAAGGCTTTAGCTGTGGGTGGTGCTGACGGAGCTAGGCAGTAGGTGGTATAGGGAGGAGGAGCGGCAGGGGAGGTGTGTACAGAGCTGATGAGCGAGAGTGCGGCCGTCCTGCGGGCTTGTTTGGTGCAGGCGTGTAATTGTGCAAATGCAGCTTTCTTATTCTGCCCACTCTACTAATCCCACTCTTCCTGCACCTTCCCCTCTGTAACCTCTTTTTACCAATTAGGAGGATGGACTCATGGATCATAGAAGTGCTGGGGTTGAAATGAGAGATTGAGGACTTCATTTGATTTCTCTGCGGTGTGTATGTGTGTGTGTGTGTGTGTCTGTGTGTGTGTGTGTGTGTGTGTGTGTGTGTGTGTGTGTGTGTGTGTGTGTGTGTGTGTGTGTGTCTGTGTGTGTGTGTGTGTGTGTGTGCGTGCGCGAATGTGTGTGTGACAGAGAGAGAAAGGGAGATCAAGGCTTCATCTAATATGTATAGCAGACACCTATCCAACTCCTAACCCCCCATCACACGCACACGCACACGCACACGCACACGCACACGCACAAGCACACACACATTCTGTTTGTGCAATGTTTAAGGCTCAGATAGACCTCTGAGCTGGATTTGAAAAATGATTTCTATTGTGTTCAAGAAGCATTGCAAAAACGATTTTCTGTGCCATGCAGGCTGCCAGGGCCCCCGGCTTTCGAAGGGTGTTGTGATATATCAACATTAGGCCGAAAAGCAGTTGCACTCCGATTGCTTATAGGAGAATGATTCTGAATATTGAACAGCCAGGATGTCCCCTCAACCCAAAGTGAACCCCGCAAAACACAGTCATACGAATGCTCAAACACACAGGTTAGGACTTAGCAAATAGCTAGCGTGGCCAGGGATGACAAACATCTACCACCTTGACCAGGTCCCCTGGGAAAAAAGTAGATTTTTATATTGTGAATGTAATTTTTAAATTGGCTTTGCAATAATTTATGCACTATTTTTGTTATTCTTTTTTTTACTAACACCTTATTTTGCAGGAAAGGCCACCAACACACACGCACACGCATACGCACACACACACACACACACACACACACACACACACACACACACACACACACACACACACACACACACACACACACACACACACACACACACACTTAAATTGACCATGTGCAGTCCATCCTTATTGACTTGATTTTCTGGACCTGGTAATGGCATTGGGGTGAACAAGGAGAAACAAAAGATTTGCTTGGTTTTGTCTTAGTCCGTTATCTGTTGCATGTCGTGAATAATTGATCAGGCGTGTGTGTCGGGGAGCTGACCCCTTGACAGATGCTCTGTGCTCTGGAGTCGTTTTCTCTCTGTTGCCTCCACCATACCCTCGTATATTTTGTCATTTCTCCAAATAATCACATCTGTGGAGTCTGGAAAGCTAGGCAACGAATGGGTCGTCCTCTCTGAAGTGTGACCGCCATGTTGTCTGGCATCCATTTGCAAGTACAGAGACAAGGAGAGCACTTCCACAAATAGCCTCTTGATAACAGAGGGAAGACCCAGCGCAGATGGCTCCGAGTGACAATTCCCCTAAGTGTTGGAGTCAAATATGCAGTGAACAAACCCACTTTACCGTCACTGTCCCAACTGCGCCCATAACCACTTTTAGTAATTGTTTTGCTTTGACATTTTAGCAAGGTGACAAGCGGCACAACACGTTTAAAATATGTCAGATTCTGCTTGCAATTGCATGGACAATTCTGAGGGTACAGTTAAAATATGTCAGACTCTGTTTGCGATTGCCTGGACAATTCTGAGGGTACAGCGTTTCAAAATGTATTCTATATTGTTGAGATACCCTGATGTCTGCCAGGCTTTTGCACATGTTGAGCCCATCATCTGGCATTGCGTTTATCCTCTTTCGATACAGACAGAAAAACTAAACCTTTTCTGTGCTAGTGCAAAAATGTGATGCACACCTAAAGCCATCCAGATTTGCTAACTCTAACGCACTAAAACTAATCTTTTAGCGGTTCCCCTCCATCTTGATCTTTTGGTTCATGCTCAAAGACTCCTTGGGAGATGTGTGCTGCTGATCCTTTGCTCTTCATCCCTGTCAACACTAGCGCATCCCATGCCAGTCACACTGCCATTAGCAAAACCGGCCTGATCAGACCACACCACCGCCACCCGCCGAGGCAACATATTTGAACGGCGCTATCAGGGCCTGTCAAAGGAGCGTAATCTCCTCCTCAGCAGGGAGATGATCCAGTCCCTCACCCCTGGACGAGAGAGAGAGAGAGAGAGAGAGAGAGAGATGGGGGGGAAAGTGAGAATGATCGAGAGAGAGAGACAGAGAGAGAGAGATGGGAGAAAGTGAGAACGAGAGAGAGAGGGAGAGAGAGCGATATAGAGAGATTGAGCACGAGTCATCCTGCCGTGAAGGATGAAACATGACGTCTTATCAGCTGTCTAGCAGCCTCTGAAACCCGGCACTCTCCCCGACAGTGGGCATTAAAGTGAATATGACGAGGAAAAAAATTCATTAGGAAAAAATGAAGGGCCCTTGCTCCTCTACATTTCACAGTCCAGTGGGTTGAGCTGTGGAGAAGTGAGTGGGAGTGCTGTTAGTCCAGTTTCTCTGCCTGCCAGAGATTTGGGGAATGGATATTTATGTTCCTTTTTTTCATTTTTTTATGCTAGTGTTATCGCTTTCTTGTTTTCCCAGTGAAGCCACATCCCAAGTCTTTCTCAAGCCGTCTATGGAAACAATTGAGAAGGTGAAGGAATTTGATACGATGGGAATGCAGACTTGACTTGCATAGTGTACCCACCACACCCACTGTTGTGGTGGTGAGTAGGATCATAAATTAATCGGTACGGCCACATTGGATGTCCTCGACCATGATGTGTCACATCCAAGCCTGACCCCTGAGGGACATGAACCTGACCTCAGCATAACTTAGCTGGCAGCAGAGAGAGGAGAGAGCGAAGTAGAGGACAACCGAGTATAGAAGAGTAGAATAGAAACACACTCTCCCAGGGCCGGCTCTAGCCAATGTGGTGCCCTAGGCCAGTGGTTCTTAACCTTTTTTTCTTGAAGCACCCCCTAAGCTTTTCCCAAGGCAAGCTGCGCACCCCCAAACCAAACGTCTACATGTATTTACGCACTAAAAAATGATCTAAGTGATTAATTACAATGATTCTTGCTTTAGACATTAATGAATACTTTAATGACTTTAAATGTGGACCAAAACATGTTGTAATTTGGTCTTGAGTTTGACTAATTATAATGTTTGGAAGCAGAATTTTGGTCACAACCTCAACACTTACAAAATTCCACGCACCCCCTGAAATCTCTGGCGCACCCCAGGTCAAGAACCACTGCCCTAGGCGAGCAACCCCTTTCCTACTTTTGCATTTAGAAATTTGCATCTGCTTTGCATCGCACCTACATACAGTATATTTACTTTACTTTACTTTACTTTATTTCTTCAGGACATTGACTTTTACTTTCACTTGACATTCTTTGGGGATTTAGAGCGTTACCGGCGCCCCCAAGACATTTGGTGCCCTAGGCGATTGCCTTATCTGCCTACGCCTATTGCCGGCCCTGCACTCTCCCACTGATAACATTTAGCCACCAGCCTCTTCAGAATGACAACCTCTGCTCAGCACATAATACTATATGCAAATATAGCCAGAAGACTTGTAATCCGGTTTAAAGAACACATTTTTTTTACAGAAAACTGCAAGACTGTAGTCTTGACAACTGATGGATGGGCATCATTTTTTATCAAATTGTGCACATGAACTTGACTTAATAAGTGCGAGAGTCTGTAAAGTGCAATGCTGCTGCTATGTTGGGGCAGTGGTGGTTTTGATGGACACGACATAATGCTGTCTCCTGTTAGTGTTGTCTCCACAAACAACATTTTTCCTCTGAGTGCAGCTAATGATCAAGCCTGTCTCCTTTTTTTCTTAACACGTCACAATGCCAGAGGTACTGTGGATAGTCAATGGCCATTAAACACACCCATTTATCCCTCCAATCTCATGGTTCTCGCCGCTCATCACAAAATGAGAGTCGCCGTATTCATTTTTCAAGCCCCTTCTAATTGACAGGGAAATTAGATTCCTGTCCAGTTCTTTTTTCAGGAGAGTTCAGTGGAGGAAAACAAGAGAACTTCCATAAAACAATCAGAAAGGGGGTGGGTGGTGGTGGTGGTGTGGGGTACCCCACCCCACCACACCATGAAATTGGGTTGCATTGTGTGTAACACACAGAGGCCCTGACCGAATCATGGCACTAAATTATGCACACTAATTGCCAGTGATAAACCTGAAGTCTGTAAGACTTTCAAGGGGCATCCCTGTGGCTATTGGCTGTGCCACATCTTTCATGTAGACCCCAGCAGAGTTGTTTTTTATCAGGGAATGTGACTGAAACCCGTGCAAATCACAACAAAGACAATCACCTGCCTCTTGAGAATCAAGCACTCATTTACCGAGACTCATTGTCCCAAAGCCCCAGGCAGGGAAATCTGTGTGATTTTTTTTTTTCTGTCAAAAAGAGAAGAGTTGCCTCTCTTGTGTGTGTGAGATGTGAAGCGTGTCCAGACAGGTTAACACCAATGTACTCTAGGTCCTAATGACCCTCTCACTCATCTCAAGTGCGCCCTCGCTGCACTCCTCCGCCCCGCTTTCCCCATGGCCGGTCTCCCCCCCAAGCCTGCTGCCTCAGCGCTATGTCCGTGGCGAACGCAGTGGGTGCCAGCAGCGCCCTGTTTTTATTGAGCTAAACCGGAGTTTGATTTTGTTATAAACGTAGCATAATAAAAGGACGGATGGCTACACTTTTTTATTGCTGTGCCGGGCAATAATGAAGACGGTACTCACCATTCCGGCCTTCACCAGCCCTCTGCCTCATGCCTCAGAAAAAGAAAAAAAGTAATACAAATGCCAGCAATATGCCTCCGTTGCGGTAAGTGGAGCGGGAGATGAGGCTTCTGGCAGATCCCGTACGGCATTCCCGCTCCAATTCCCGCCTCCAGGCATTGGGAATGGGATCAGGTAGTGACAGCACGGGGATCCTTTGGTGTTGCATCTTTACCGCTAATTGTAATGAAGGACACTAGAAGGGAAAGAGGGGAGAAAGCCTTAGAGATGAGGAGTCTTGAGACATGGCAGCATTTCCATTCTGTTTGAGGAGGCCTAGGAGACGCGTGGAGATGTGTCACGATTGGGAAAGAGGGCGGGAAACTGGGGAAGGATGACTTCATTGCCATGACGACAGGAAGCTGTGAATTCATCAAGATAATTGGAGCAGAAAGTTCCTTTTCTTTTGTCTCCTTTTCTTCCTCCGTTTTTGCCTCACAGACGACAATGAAACTTTTATCGTAGCCCTCGTAATTAAAGATAAGGGTCTAAATAATAAAATAAGATGGAGGGGAGCTAATTTCACGAACATGCATGCACTCACATTCTCCGCTCCCAGTCAAGCTCTGTGACGAAGACCTAGAGAGGGCCTGTCATTTTTTTTCTTCCTCAACAGCCATAAAATGCAGTCTTATTTCAGAGTGACTTGCTGCCCTGCGAGTCACTTGAAGCTTTAATGAATCTAATAAGCCGATGAATGATTTTTGAGGGGGTGAGGATGGCTGTCAGGATACGGGTTATGTAAGCCTCCCCACTCGCCGTGGGACCCTTCCTTGCCAACCACTCCCGCCTTTCGGTTGCTTTTCCCCCTTTGATTAATGAATCTACAACATATGGCAGAGACCTCATTACCAAAAGTAAATAATGACCATGTCATTGCCAGTGGCTAGTGAAAGCAGTGTAAGATGAGGGCGATATCCGGTATGTCAGATACACATTGGTCTGACCTTCAGCCATCACCAGCAAGTTCTGTTATCACAGATAATGATCTTGTCCCCCACACAGAAATGCCCTTTCCCTACTTTACAGTAGGCACGCAAGTCTGTAAAAACTCTGGGTTCCACTGACTTTGCACTTGGTCCACTGTGCAATCATCATTTCCTCACAAATAGCCTGGTGTAGGAAGTTCAAGGGAAATTGTGGTAAAATTATTATTATTATTATTATTATTAGGATGATGATGATGACGATGATTATTATTGTCAGGTGTTCCGCGAGTCATTTGTCTACGAGGGATGTGCTTGTCAGGAAGGATTGTGCTTTCATGTATACAGTACATAGCCAGCCATATGTTCCCTCCCTTCCCTGTATGTATCAGTGGCAGGGCGGCAGTGTTGTTTTTATTGTTACCAAAGGCTGGTTCGCAGCAGCGGTTGCCAGGGGGGGTGAGAGAATGATTATGCCTTCAGCAGTCAAGCCTGGGGAAGCCAGGGGTCACTGCTATACAATCGCCGGCAGACAAAACCAGGGAGGCAGTGGTAATTACCCCTGCTCGAGAGGGAGGGCTGGTGGGAGAGAGGAGGAGGAGGGGGGCGGAGTGGGGCTGTAGTCGAGCAGTGTCACAGATCTTTGGCACCTCTCACTTGATAGTAAAGCGTCTTTTCATTTCACTGTGGATCACCCCTTGGGTTATCGCCACCCTTTGGTTATTGCCAAGCTCACTGTGGTTCTCAAATGTTGTTACTTTATTTATGTGGAGCCAAGTAGTTTAGCGATATAACACTGAAGATTACTCAAGAGACTGCTTCTCCTGGCATAATTATAGGAACATAAATAGCTCTGAGTTGATATGATACAAAGCCTTCTGAAAAGGGTGAGGGATAGTATAAAAAATATTCTGTGTGCTTCTCTCTCCAACAGGAAATATTACTGACAAGCTTTGTAGCTCACTGTACTCCAAAACACAGGCCATTATGGCATTCATATAACTAAAATGCGCACAAAGAAATCACCACATCTCGCGTCACAATTTGATTTACTTTTTGACTTGGGTTCCAGCTGCTCCTTTCATGCAGATATTTTTTCATTATCGTGCATTAGATCAGGATTGAAGGATGACCACAAGGTAGGATCTTGAAATAGACTCCTACTGTGGTGGTAAAGTTGTGCATATGGTTTCTTTCAGGTGCAGCTGAATCAATGCCCTGAGGGCTGTCTTACCTGCTCGCTTTCCAGCTGTGACAGGCGGTGAAGTGCAGGGAGATCTCATAAACCACATGGACATGCTAATTTTTAACTCAAAGGGTCCGCGTATGAAAACAGTTCTCGGGAGTGAGAAGGTCTTTGAAGAAAATGGCACGAGTAGCACAGCCTTGCCTGGTATTGGGGAGCCTATGTTAAGAAGGGGAAAACAGTTCAATGTGCTCCTTTTTGTCTTTTTTAGTCCAGAAGCTCATGTTCCCAAGGGTAATAGAGTGTTGAATTGGAATGTAGATTAAACCTTCATGATTTCTGTAGGCATTCAGTGAATGGTTTCCAGAGGAGGTGCTTCTGTGCAAGCCTTGGGCCAAGGACAAGGTCGGATGGCTAACCTTCATGGATATTTTCCCAGCAGCCGTTTTCCCAAACGAAACACATAGAATAAAGCCGAAACACCAGCACCACTTATTCAACCGTAAGTCTTTGTTTAGGGGAGGCATGCACAGGCATGAGTTAGCAAATGAAGTGCCGACTTCTGAATCGAACAGTGAGTTGGAGGAAGAGCCAATTCAGCAAGCTGCCCGTGATGATCTGTGTGAGTTGGGTGAGGAACAGAACCTGCCCGTTAAGACAGGAAACTGAAGGCATGGCATCTGAATTTGGGTCCAGTTTTTGGTTGACCTGCCCCTGTGGCCAAAGGTCATGTTCATTTCCTCTGTGCTCAGTTCAGTTTACTCAGCCATGCTATCCAACAGAAGGACTGGAACTACATGGTTTGGACGTTAGTGGCAGCCCCACAAGAGTTATTCTCTCTCTCTCTCTCTCTCTCTCTCTCTCTCTCTCTCTCTCTCTCTCTCTCTCTCTCTCTCTCTCTCTCTCTCTCTCTCTCTCTCTCTCTCTCTCTCTCTCTATCTCTCTCTCTCTCATTCTCTAGTTCTCTCATTTTAGTGACTTAGACTTGTGACAAGAATCACTGCAGGAGATGTTAACCTGTTGCCGTTGAAGATTCAGTGGCCGTGAGACTTTTTTTTCAAGTGCAGTAGAATATAAGGCCAAGGTAGGGTATGATGATTGATTAAAACACAGCTGTTGAAGTGTCAGAAAAGTCATTGGGGAAGTAGATGAACAGAACTAGCCATTTATTATCCTTTTCTAGTCAGCAAATCTGGAAGGACACAGAGAGACTAATATCAAACTTAGCTTTGTGCAGAAAGCAGTCATTGATTGTATATCAAGAATTTTCATTAAATGCTAATTGAAATTATACTGACTGATGCAGGTGAAGTTCATCGAAAGGCTGCAGCATAAATTCATTACATTTGCAAGCCTGGAAACACACACACACACACACACACACACACACACACACACACACACACACACACACACACACACACACACACACACACACACACACACACACACACACACACATGAATGAGTGGGTCCTTTTCCCACATCCTTTTCTGTGCTTATCCTCCCCTCCATGTTAGTCCCCTATTTTAAGAGTAATCCAGAGTTGTGGGTGTGTATTGTGAGAGGGGAGGTCTGGGTGGATAGGCCTCTCAGGTGAAGACAGCCTGAAGTCTTGATTGTTTGCTTAACCTCTTGCCCCCTGACTCTCTGAGGGTACATAGACATGCCTTTGAGCTTCTCTGTATGTGCTAATGGATTTAGATATGAAGTCTTTTGGGTCATTTCACGTGAAATCAGACACTTTGGGACCCGACCGACCCGGATTTCAATCATACTTGGTGTGCCTTTTTAGTAGCAAGGTAGCAGCCCAGAACTGCATTGGTTTGAATCTGACACTAATATTAAGGGAGAAACAGACTAGGAAAGGTTCACATGTGAGGGTAGGACACTATACATTCAGCCTTGAATATATCAGTCAGTGTTAGTCACAAAAATATGCCTGTGGTGTTATTTGAAAGCTCTTTTCTGGCTCTACATATTACACAATCAGCTTGGAATACAACAACTCTCAGAATATGAATTATGATAAATTGAAAAATTAAAAATTGAATATCTAAAAAAACTATATTTTAAAATGGCCAGTTCCTTGTCCAAACGTAGCCGGCAATGTCATTAGCAACACCTCAAATGCTGGTGTTCGGTTCTTTATTCATTTCAGAGAGAATTTGACTCACAAATATGGCATCATACATACCCTTTTAAAGATCCACTTTCATCGTCATTTCATTAATATCGCTGTGTTTGCCATTATTATGGAATGCATTATGCATCTTTTTAAAAAAAAAACTTTTTTAAATATTCTGGTTGCTCTGTTTCAAGCCGTCTTTGTAGGCTAGTAAAGTTTTCCGGTCTCGCATGCATATCTGTGTCACAGAAATGAGGCGTTTCTGATTGGCTGTCTCCTCCTGCTTTGTGTGTATCAGAGAGTAGCAACCAGCTGATAGCTAGGACAATCAAGATTCAGTGCCACCAGTCGTGACTTGTTTAGAAAACTTGTGGAAAAAAACATACTCCCCATGTCTTTAGAAATATAGCCCTACATCTGTGGGTGGGCATTAACCCAAGTGGGCGACGCCTTTTCAAAGCTTGATGTAAAGTGTACAGGCTCTTCCGGATGTGCTTCTCGCTCTGCATGGTTTCAGGGAATGGGAAACAAAGACGGTGGAGATGACGCACCACTTGCAGGCACCGCATGTGTGTAACGAGGGGTGACCCTCCGTATTTCTAAAGGAGTGAGTAAAACTTGTTTTCAGAGGAAGTAGATCTCTCCTCCATCTTCAAGGTTGTCCTTGAATCAAGTCATTGCCGATTGTATACCAAGTCATCTCGGCCTACAAAGCTGCCTCATTCAATAGGAGGGTCATTTCACGTGAAGTCAGACACTTTGGGACCCAACCGACACAGATTTCAATCATACTTGCTGTGCCTGTTTAGTAGCAAGGTAGCACTCCAGAACTGCATTTGTGTGAATCTGACACCAATATTAAGGGAGAAGCAGACTAGCAAAGGTTTACATATGAGGTGTTACATATGATGTCTCAGGTGTTGTTTGAAAGCTCTTTTCTGGCTCTACAAATTACACACACAGCATGGAATACAACAACCTTCAGAATATGAATTATGATACATTGAAAAATAAAAAAAAATTTAATGTCAAAAAAACTTAATTAATAGTATTTTAAAATGGCCGGTTTCTTGTCTAAACATAGCCTGTAAGGTCATAAACAACATCTGAAAATGAGATGTTTGGTTCTTTATTCACTTCAGAGATAATGGGACATAAAGGTTGACATGAGTTGCAATGAAGTAGTAATAGAGTAGTGTCAGGGACAGGACTGGACTGACCATCTGGCATAACAGGCATTTTCCCGGTGGGCCTGGCACCCTCGTGGCTAGCATGTGTTGAGGAATGTATGCCGAGCACTGGAGAGGTGAAACTGAACTTCTTGCATATTCATGGACCATCTCCATCCTTCACATATTCCGATAGACATGATGTCATGTGATATTACTATGGTATTACCATACTATCACTAGGTGATTTGTATGATGCCATATTTTTGAGTCCCATTATCTCTGAAATGACTAAAGAACCAAACATCAGCATTTCAGGTGTTGTTCATGACATTGCAGGCTATGTTTAGACAAGGAACTGGCCATTTTAAAATACAAGGTTTTTTGATATTCAATTTTTAATTTTTCAATTTATGATAATTCATATTCTGAGGGTTGTTGTATTCCATGCTGTTTATGTAATTTGTAGAGCCAGAAAAGAGCTTTCAAATAACACCACAGACATCTTTTTGTGACTTACACGGACTGATATAATCAAGGCTGAATGCATAGTGTCCTACCCTCATGTGCAAACCTTTGCTAGTTGCTTTCTCCCTTAATATTGGTGTCAGATTCACACAAATGCAGTTCTGGGGTGCTACCTTGCTAGTAAACAGGCACAGCAATTATGATTGAAATCTGTGTCGGTCGGGTCCCAAAGTGTCTGATTTCACGTGAAATGACCCAGGAGGATTTTAAATCCCTTTTAGAGCATTTGACCAAGTCATTTTACATCAACGTTCAGCAGGGTCGCAGTTGTAAGCTTGGTAAAGAATAAGGTAATAAAAATATGAATAGAAAATATAGCATGATGTACTGTAGAAAAAAATCTGATGTCATTTTCCTTTCTTGTATGGGTTTCCGAGCAAAGGCTCATTTCAAATGGGCTTCGTTGTCTTTGTTGGATTTCCGATAAATCCATTTTCCATCATACATTTGACTTTCTAAAATTGCTTACAGTGACCCCTGGGGCCTCTGCTGACGGAAATATAAGGGTCATTTCACGTGAAATCAGACACTTTGGGACCCGACCGACCCGGATTTCAATCATACTTGGTGTGCCTTTTTAGTAGCAAGGTAGCACCCCAGAACTGCATTGTTTTCAATCTGACACTAATATTAAGGGAGAAACAGACTAGGAAAGGTTCACATGTGAGGGTAGGACACTATACATTCAGCCTTGAATATATCAGTCAGTGTTAGTCACAAAAAGATGCCTGTGGTGTTGTTTGAAAGCTCTTTTCTGGCTCTACATATTACACAATCAGCTTGGAATACAACAACTCTCAGAATATGAATTATGATAAATTTAAAAATTAAAAATGTAATATCTAAAAAACCTATATTTTAAAATGGCCAGTTCCTTGTCCAAACGTAGCCGGCAATGTCATTAGCAACATCTCAAATGCTGGTGTTCGGTTCTTTATTCATTTCAGAGAGAATTTGACTCACAAATATGGCATCATACAGACCACTTACTAATAATATGGTAATACCATAGTAGCATCACATGACAAAACAAAAACAAAACAAAAATGGTCAGTGTCCATGGTCCCAGGTTTCAGAAACTAAGGCAGATGTCCATTTATACACACCAAATGATGATATGTGAATGTTTCAACATTCCTTCTCTGTGTACCTGTGCCATCCTCCCTTTACCGTACTTTAAAGAGATAATCAATGGCTACACTCTCATTTTGTACTCTACCAGTGCATTTGAAGCAGCAGCTGTGTCTTTTGTAGATAATGTATAAGTACGTCCCGTTGCAGTTACAGGTTCCACTACCAGAAGCACATCCTGATGATCCATGACAAGTCTATCTGGTCTGAAGGGAAAAGTGAAGGATGGAGATGGTCCATGAGGATGCAGGAAGTTCAGTTTCACCTCTCCAGTGCTCGGCATACATTCTTCAACACATGCTAGCCACCAGTTGCCATCATATACAGCTACAACATACCCTTTGATGCTTGAAAATGTAACACATTCCTTTACTGAGCTCACTCTTTCAACTCTGCCTTCTCTGAATGCTGAACATGGCCTAACTTCCACTGTGTCCATTGACAATGGGCAGAAGCTGTGTAGTTGTTGAGTACCTGGAATAGTTCTTGCAGATTCAAACCTTCAACAGGTTCTCAGCTTCATGATGGTACATCTCTGTTGTGGCAAACTGCCAATGGATGTTCTTGACATTATCCTTGACTGACTCCCTTGAACCAGAAACGTTTTTAGTGGTAGCAGATTTTGCAGAAAACTACAGTTTTGTAATTCAAGATGCTATTCAATCATTTCACTGGAACAACCAGTGCAGGCCACAATCCATCCATTTGTATGCTACTACCAAGATCAGTTGAAACTGGAAAAAAATCTGTTTTGTTATTTCAGACTGCAACATTCATGATACAATTGCTGTACATCTGTTTCAGAAGCTCCTAATTCAGTTCCTCAATGACACTTCATCAATGATAGAACGTCCAAAGAAGATCATATATTTTTCTGATGGCTGTGCTGAACAATATAAGAACCTTAAAAACATAACAAATTTGTGCCACCACGAGGCAGATTTTCACATACCTGCAGAGTGGCACTTTTTTGCCACATCACATGGCAAAGGTCCATATGATGGCGTTGGAGGGACAGTTAAATGGCTTGCTGCACGAGCAAGTCTGCAACGTCCTATTGACAATTAAATTGTAACGCCATACCAACTGTTTTGTCAAGGATAATGTCAAGAACATCCATTGCCAGTTTGCCACAACAGTACCATCATGAAGCTGAGAACCTGTTGAAAAGGTTTGAATCTGCAAGAACTATTCCAGGTACTCAAAAACTACACAGCTTCTGCCCATTGTCAATGGACACAGTGGAAGTTAGGCCATTTTCAGCATTCAGAGTTGAAAGAGTGAGCTCAGTAAAGGAATGTGTTACATTTTCAAGCATCAAAGGGTATGTTGTAGCTGTATATGATGGCAACTGGTGGCTAGCATGTGTTGAGGAATGTATGCCGAGCACTGGAGAGGTGAAACTGAACTTCCTGCATCCTCATGGACCATCTCCATCCTTCACTTTTCCCTTCAGACCAGATAGACTTGTCATGGATCATCAGGATGTGCTTCTGGTAGTGGAACCTGTAACTGCAACGGGACGTACTTATACATTATCTACAAAAGACACAGCTGCTGCTTCAAATGCACTGGTAGAGTACAAAATGAGAGTGTAGCCATTGATTATCTCTTTAAAGTAGGGGAGGGAAGATGGCACAGGTACACAGACATTCACATATCATCATTTGGTGTGTATAAATGGACATCTGCCTTAGTTTCTGAAACCTGGGACCATGGACACTGACCATTTTTGTTTTGTTTTTGTTTTGTCATGTGATGCTACTATGGTATTACCATATTATTAGTAAGTGGTCTGTATGATGCCATATTTGTGAGTCAAATTCTCTCTGAAATGAATAAAGAACCGAACACCAGCATTTGAGATGTTGCTAATGACATTGCCGGCTACGTTTGGACAAGGAACTGGCCATTTTAAAATATAGGTTTTTTAGATATTACATTTTTAATTTTTAAATTTATCATAATTCATATTCTGAGAGTTGTTGTATTCCAAGCTGATTGTGTAATATGTAGAGCCAGAAAAGAGCTTTCAAACAACACCACAGGCATCTTTTTGTGACTAACACTGACTGATATATTCAAGGCTGAATGTATAGTGTCCTACCCTCACATGTGAACCTTTCCTAGTCTGTTTCTCCCTTAATATTAGTGTCAGATTCAAACCAATGCAGTTCTGGGGTGCTACCTTGCTACTAAAAAGGCACACCAAGTATGATTGAAATCCGGGTCGGTCAGGTCCCAAAGTGTCTGATTTCACGTGAAATGACCCATAAGTCATACTCACGCTTTGGTTATGATGTTTCTGCATTATTGTGTGATGAGTCACTGTAGGCTAGCACTTCCATTTTGAACAACACTACATTTTTCTGTGGAATAAGTATTATGAGTAGTATTGTGGTAACTATCCTCTCTCTTAGGGTCTCAGTGATTCTTTTCACTCAGGAACTCAGGAGATTTTGTGTGTGTACTGTACTGATGTACTGTATGTCTGTTTCATACATTGTTAAAGGGACACTGTGCAGGAAATGGTCAAAAAAGGTACTGCAACTATGCTGCTCATTGAAACCGTGCTGCCTATTGCCAAATTTGATCTTAACATGAAAGTTTTCTAAGTAATTAACAAATATTTTCTAGTATGGTCCAAGTAGAGTCATTTTGCAGCTAAAAATGGCTATTTTTGGAGATTAAAAATGGCAGACTATGGAGAAGATCCCCCTTTTCATGTATGAAAAGTGCAATTTTTCCAGTCATAATGAATATTTAGAATTTAACGGTGGTGGTAAGTATTCATGAAAAAGGCAACATTAGCGAATGGGCAGCATGAATTCTGGAAATAAACAACTAAAAATCTCACACAGTGTCCCTTTAAATGGCTAAGTTATAATAAAGCATGGCACTTCATATTCCCCCTGAAATATATTCACAATGAGGGGATGTTGGTAAAATGTGTCGCCGTTGCCATTTAAGCAATGCAAATGTGAGAGAAGATTAATGCGAGCTGGCTGGTCCCCATGTGAGCATAGAGAGTGTGCAGATGTCCCAGCCCTGCAAGGGGCCTCTCAACAAGCCAGGGGTGCATTTCTCAAAAGAGAAGTTGTTAGCCTGTTAGCAACTTCGGTAGTTGGGTCAAAGACGGGCAAAATGGCATTGTCATTCTGTGTAACGGACACCTTCTGCTGACTGTAACGGTAAAAAAACATTATTTTTTTTAAAAATTCAAGTGAATGGATGACAGTTGAGGCTTCATGAATTCACTGGAAAAAAATAAAATGAAAAGAATCATGTTTTTCACAGTGACAGTCAGCAGAAGGTATCCGTTACACTGAATGACAATTTCATTTTGCACGTCTTTGACCCTGTTGCCAATGGAAGAATGCATTGAAAACGCCAAAGTAGCTAATGTAGTAAGCAACTTTGGTTTCGAGAAATGCACCCCAGGGCAATGAGACGAAGACTGGGATTGGGATAGGGTTTGAGGCAGACTCTGGAAAAGAAAAAAATGATTAAAGCAAGTGTGATGTGGTTTTAGGTACTTAGTGACAGATATGCGTTCACAGTGACAAAGTCTGCCTGATCTGACAGTACAATCCTCTTCAGTGATGACTTGCAGTTTTGAAGACGGCTGTTCATCACAATAATCCGCCCTGTTCTGATCTGACAGAATCTGTCTTGACGGAACCATTTTCAAGTGATGTGGTCTGAACAGGTCCTAATAGTGCTACATTGCATCAAAATATGGTCTATCCCGATCCTGGCTGGCTATCTGAAAACTATGTTGTGTTCTTCTGTGAGAAGTAAGCTTACTGCTATCTGCTTGTTGTGGTTTTCTGCTGTATTGTCTGGGTCATGCGCAATACTCCCAGACTTACACATTCTGTAATCTGCTTTTCAGAAAGTAGCTCTACTCTAGTCATGGAATAGCAATATGTGAAAGACTTTGTCAAGACTCCTTTCACGCACTGCTTTCCTCCATACTCACAGACAGGAGCGGAGCTATAAGGGGGTGAACAGGGCTTTTGCTCTGGCACCCAGTTCCCTGTCATATTATTGGTGGGGGCCCAATTTTGACCTTGGCAGGCCATATGGGGAGCCCTATAAGTGTCTTGCCTAAGGCCCTCTCTACAATTGTTCTTCCACATTGCAAATCAGCTTTGTTTTATGTAATAGTGCTCTTTTTGATTTCGGGGTAACTGTGAAAAGAAACTCAAAACACATTGGTAATAATAAGACTGATGACTGGCAGGCAATATGGATGATGAGAGGACTTGAATGATGAGGTACTACTGCAGTGTCTCTGTAGAGCCTGATCCCTCAGCTTGACCCAGGAAGGGAGTGCAGCATTACCAAATGCTTTCACATTAATCGAGAATCGTGACCACCTAGTCACCCACCCCCCAACGTCCCCCGCAGCACGCAGAGAGCACTAAGAACACTACCACAGACTCTGTGCAGTCACTTTATGTTTTTAATTTTTTAATCTGGCCGAGATGTCATTTTGCATTTTAGCCATCTTCATGGTCTAGAGCAGGGGTCCCCAAACTTTTTTCTCTGGGGGCCACATTATCGTTCCTGACTCTGATCAGGGGCCGGGATCAATTTTGTGGACTGTGTACTAGGCCTGTTGATTAAAAAGTATATTTTATTATTATTGTTTTCTGTGAGGATTGCGTCTTTGGGCCAGTTCAAATAGTGAGCTGCAGAGAGGTGGAGGGCCGGTCAAAGGGGCATGGCGGGCCGCATCCGGCCCCCGGGCCTTAGTTTGGGGACCCCTGGTCTAGAGCCACTTAGTGCAAGTTGCTCTCGCTGTTTACTTTTTAATGGTAGGGGATGTCTTTGTGCCTCAGAGCACCTCGAGAGAGAGACACACATTTTGCAGAGGTGAGGTGCATTTAAAGTGAACTCTCTCTGCACGTCCACTGAATGATGATCAGCTCTGCCTCAATGTCCCTTAGATTTCTATAAGCTCCAGGGGACAAATGCATTGCGTACTTGCTCCACACAGTAAGTGGACAGTACAACAATTGTGCTGAGTCGTGCTGAGCCCTAACATAACCATTTCTCAAGAGTTGTCTGAAGCGTGACTCTGAGATATAGTTACAATATAGTTGGTGTGGGTGGAAAATGATCAAAGAGATACAGAATGTTTTGGTTTTGCAAAGCTTGTGTATTTGTGTGACCTTCTCAGAGGACTGGCTTAATCTGTGTCTATCAAATGCCTGGACTGGACTTTCTTTTGACATACCAGACTAGCATTGGCCACACTGATAGCTACGTCATGCGTGAACTCAATTGATAGAAATGCATGATTTTCACCAGTTTGGTGTGGCAATTTGAAATTGATGCTAGCCAGGCCAGACTGACTTTGTACATTGTCACAGGAGGTGTGGGTGGAGAAACCAGCCTTTGATTTATCCAAAATTTGTGTTGACTTGCATCTATTTCACAAGTAAAGCTAACCATCCCATGCCAGTTAACGCTTATAATCGTAATCCTCACACTCCTCCAAGGTTCACAGGGCATCACACAGTTAAATAAGCAAAACCGTTTCAAATAAACATGTTTGTATAAAGAACTAATTATTGGAATATTCGTAAACAGCCTGCAATTGCTTGGACATTTGGGGTTAACTGGCACACATGCACACACTAACACCAGTTAGGACACACATGTAAAAGGAGTAAATTAGTGCATGTGAATGAGTATAGTAGTGTATGGGTGAGAGGAAGTGAAGCAGAAGGGCTTATTTCTCCAGGGGGTCCTCTTAAAACACCACTTAATCATATAAAGTAACTAACGGACTGCTCATTATTTATTGTTAGGGTCATCGGAGGAAAATAGGGGAGGGTCATGCCATTTTTTTCTTTGTTGAGGGGAGGGTCAACCGACATTTTTTTATTTAAAAGGGAGGGTCATTCAAAAATGTTTGTCCCATTTGTTTAAAAAATGCATTCCGAAGTACCTTCTTTGTATATGTTTCGATGTAACATACTCCTCAGAATCACCTCCCACTTACGGTAGAATTGATCAGACCATCAGACTCCATAGACGTTTGTTTCATTGTGTCTTAAGAACATTGTCAGTAAACCTACTGAAATGGCCACTGCCTTCGTTTAAGATCAGAATCCAATAACATTCAATTAGCAGCAACGTTGGTCAATCCACGCTGTCAAAAGATAAATGTAGAGATGCATTTGTTTGACAACGTCGTGAGAAGGGTCGTCGAAGTCTTGAAGCTTGCTAGGGGAGAATCATGCAAAATTTGACAACCAAGGGGGGAAATATTCCGAAGACCCTGACAATAAATAAACTTAATGTTACTGGCTGAACTATTTCTCTTGGTCTCCGTTTCTCATCCACCCATCTCTGTGCCACAAACTGTCATTTTCATCTCCTTTCATATCAGTTACATTTAAACGTCTTTACGTCTTTTAAACATCCTCCTTTCATTACATTTAAAAAGTCTATTCAAATGTTACATTTCTTAAACTCCCAACAATTCATCTCTTTCCGGTATGGGAGACTTTTGCAACCAGCACTCGGGCTTGATTGGAGGTTGGTCATGGAGGCACCTTGGCTATATCATTTGTGCCCCAGTCTCTGCCAAGCCCCTTGGTGAATCACTCAAGCTCAGTCAGAAACAGCAGCGTAGTGACACGATGGCATCTCCTCAGCGGAAGGGGGGGTGGGGGATGTGCTTTGTCTCCTTTAGTGGAGGCTCATCAGGGAACAACCTGTCCACAGCATCCGTCACGTAGCCTGAGTAAACCACCTGGTGGAAATGATTTTGGGTGGGGGTGGGGATGGGAAGGGAGGACATGTGGATAAATCAAAGGGGGAGTGAGATTTTATGCCCGGACATTGCAACACATCCGATGACATTGCGCTGTCTTTTTTTAGGCATCCCAACACCTTGGTGGACTGTTTGTCTCCGAACGTCCTCAGTGGTCTTGCAGAACTTTGGCCCGCAAGGTTTTTTTTTTATCTGGCTTTATTTTGAGAGATGTCATCTTGTCCTGGTTCTCCTTCACTGGAAATTGAAAGGTGCATTTTTTTAGGAGGAAAAGAGAGTGAGGAAACAAGATGGAGAGTGTTAGTGGGGGAGGTGATGGAGGGGGCTTCGGGTGGGGAGGGGGAGACAACATCTATGTTTGGTTCTTGTTTGTAGCTTCTCAAGCGCTTCCTTGCTCGCTTGGCTGGCTCCTCGCGCTGCACCCAGTACATCATTAACGGCCGTTTGATTGGCAGGCAAACTGACAGCTTTGCTGTTTGGAGGTTGGGAGTGAAAACCTATTCCCTTTTTTCCCCCCGACGCCAGACTGACAACCTCACAAAAGAGAACCAGGGACTAATAGCTGGGGCATTCCAGAGGGAGCACAGAAGGGGCCGGTTTTCTGAGGGCGGAATGTGTGGGTGCAAGAATGGCGCTGCCACCACACCATGTATGACTGCCTTAAGATACAGCAGTCTTTTGTGCTGTGACTTTGGCTCGCATGGTGCATATTTCTCCCCTTATCTGCCTGCACATGTGCTGTTGATGAGCACACAAGCACTGACAGAGCTGACAAATAAAAGCAGAAGCAACCACTTGAATGTTCATGTCTGTCAAGCAGCAGCCACAGCATACAGCTGAACGTTTCCAGCTCCTACTAGTCTATGGGCTGATTGGAAAATTGAAATGCATTGGAGTCACTGCTCATCTCTAATCCAATGACGTTGTGCAGATGGAATGTATAATGATGTTTCATTTCAGAGCTTTTTATAAAATGGAAGAGGTCCTCTACTTTTAGTCCAAGCAGCATATGCTGACAAACTAGAGGAGGTAAATAATTCAACATGGCAGAGCTGTCTGTGTGCAGACCACGAATGAAAATCCACCGCCAATGTCGAGTCTTTTGTGGAGCATTTATGGAGTGTCGCGGTGAAGGGCAAATTAAATATATAAAGGGGTGATGATGGCTGATGGCAGCAGACGTCTGCTACTGAAGAAGGGGTGATGACAGGGAGGTTGGTGGTGGTGGTGGTGGTGGCAGGGGGGGTTGGAGGTGAGAAGAGAAACAGGAACTCGAGGGGAGCAGCATCCCGAGTAATATCCTGTTGCCTGTGATACTTTAATTGAAGGTGTCAGAGATGGACGGTGACATTGTAGACCACATGGTGTTTAAAACAGAGACATGACATGTTTCTCCTCTGTCTTTCATGCCTCTGATTCTCTCTTCTCTTCTTTTTCACCGCACCCGTATGTCCATCATGTGGCTTACATAGACACAAACAGAAAAGACACACATGAACGCATACACCTTTACCTTCTGTCCCCTACTGTTCCATTCTCTGAACTCTCTGATACCTAAGGCACGCATACACACACGCGTGCGTGCGTGCGTGTCTCGGATGTTTGTGGCATCCGTTGTGTCCCATCTCATGCTGACACGCCTTTTTACACCTCCACAACACATCCTCATGAACAGCTGTCCAGTGCAAGGAAAGGTGTCGTTTTAGGCTTCATTGAGCGACACAGTATGGCCATTTACATTGATTAAAGCCCAAGGCTTGCTGCAGCAAAGCTTGGAGGCATTGCTCAGTCATAGACAGGCTTATATAAGTAAACTCAGTGTGCACATTTTTGGCTCTTTTTTGACCATCTTCCGTCTGTGGAAAGCAATCGCTGAAAATGAGCTGTAGCCATCACCTTTCCACCATGGACACTATAGGAGCATACTGGTTTTTTTTTTTACTCATCTTCTTTTTCTCTTGTTCAGTGACCCTTTTTTGTCACTAATGACCCAGCTGGTATTTCTATGCAGTAAAGCACTCCTTTTGTAGACAGACACAGGATTTGTCATTGAGGGCAGATCACAATGTGTCTTTCTTGGTTCTGACAGTTCCCTTCGTCTGTTCCACGAAAATTGAGGTCATACCTGAATCCTAGCTCTTTGCCTCACGAAATGTTTTTTTCCTGTTTTGTGGGTGTTCCTGTTTACTTGGGTGGATATAGTAAGGCATTACTCTGACTCTCATTACTATGCACCACCAATTCAGGATTACATATAAAAAGTCCTCTTTCCCTGGCGAAAAGGCTGTTGTTTTATGTTAACTATCTATCCACACCTTCCCTGCAGCGACTTAGTCATTGCATGTTTATTGGTTTTTCCCTGTGTGCTTCAGCTGATCTGCTGTGTTGACCTTTGCTTTGAGCAGTTTTGCATTTAACAACAGAAAACCCCTCGAACAGAACTGCAGTCATCACTGTTGTTAAATTGTTAACAATTACTACTTGGAAGCACATTTAAACCCCATTGTAAACCATTTATCAGAGACCCCCATAAATCATTTGATGCTGCAGTGGCGTATAGGTTTTTCCTGGTTTCTTGTTATAAGAAGTCTACGTTGTTTAAAGGTTCTTGAAAAACTTGTTATTGTAGAAAATCCTCACTAAACTGTTGTTCTCTTGACCCGCCTGTCTTTACATTTCCCTTATCCAACCTTATCCTCTTCTTTTTTTTCTCTGCCCTTTTTGACCCTTGCTTTTTTTTTCTCCCCGGAGCACAGAATATGCTGGCGGAGAAGGTTGATCAGATGATGGAGTGGAGCTCTCGACGTTCCGTTATCCGCATGAATGGAGACAAGTTCCGCCGTTTCGTGAAGGCACCGCCCCGGAACTATTCAGTCATTGTAATGTTCACCGCACTGCAGCCCCAGAGGCAGTGCTCCGTGTGCAGGTAACATAACACCACACCTCCTCTCTGCACAATACCACGCCCAGGCCATATGAAAGCACAGATTAATTTGATCATAACTGTGAAAAAGTACAGTAGTGCAATATTTACAACCATATTTGCTGCGTCACTCATTTAGATAATGCCGTGACAATGCACAATCTGTACATTCTGAACATTGCCAAAACTGTTTTGGGGTTAGGTGTGGACACTTATTTAGTCATAGGCTCTCACAATGACGCTGATGAATCCAGCACAAAAGATATACGAGAGGGATAAAGGTAAGTCAGTCAGTAACACCAAGTCATGCCAGGAGAAAACAAAACAAATATTGTAGTCACCCCTAAGATCTTTTTCGTAACCAGAATGTTCTCGAGTGATGAGGACATCTATTACGAGGACAGCCTACAGAATGCATTTTGCTTTTCAGTGTCCCATTCCACCTCCTCCTTTGCTTTTTCTACAACCTTATTTCACTTGCATGTAAACACAGGTCCCACCTCCCACGCTGTTCCGCTCCCCCTCTTGCCCAGAGGCAGTGCATCTCTAGGAGGCTGAGCAGATCCCACACCCCCTGCGAGCTTCAGCTTATGCCTCTCGACAGAGATGAAAGCTCCAGGGCCTCCTGAGACCGGGGCAACACAGTTTCTTACTACCGAGACAATACACCCTTGGCACTTTTAGCTGGCAGATGCTCGACTGCAAAAATAGTCACAGATGAGACTGCGACAAAGGGATATATCAAGGGTGTGACAAACTTCTTAGGGTGAAGCCGTGAAGCCTACTCTCTCCAGTGTTGAGAGCAGGAGAGCCAACATCTTTGAAAAATTCAGTAATTTTCACTTGACAAAAGACCACTGAGTTTTTTTGTGAACATAACCTTTTAGGTTACTCTGGCTCTGAGCACAGCCTGCCTCGTGCCAGACATTGACGGTGTTCAGGTGCTCAATCAGATCTGGCTGAGGTAGAATAAAGTAGACCTCCAGGGTAGGATTTCACTATCCCACCAATCTCTGAGGAGCCCTTCACTCTCCCTCTTTAGTCGTCCCTAAGTAGTTCCGGCCCCAAAGTCATTTAAAGAAAGGGCAAAGTGTTGAAGGGCCTATTGAATGGGTGCGGCGTGTTCAGCATGGCGATATGCCTTGACCCACTGAGAATATGGCACTTAAGGAGGCCTTGTTGAGTCCGCTCGGCCTTGACTTCATTGAATAAAGATGGTGTGGCGGGAATAATCATGTGTATTACAGAAATAGAGGAAGTTAATTTAATCCAGAGTGACCTTTAAATGCCCAGTCATCCCTTGCGTTCCACATGACCCATAATGCGTTTTTAATCATCTGGTGTCTGCAGAAATCAAATATTTATTTATTTCATGTAATCTATTTATTTTTTGTTCCTTGCCCTACCATGAATATGTATTTATGCCTGTCCACTGGACATTATCAAAATGTATATAATTTATTTATGCATCACAATATTTTAAGATACATTAATCTTTCCCTCATTGGCGAACTTATTCTGTCTGTAAAGAAGATGTCATTCTGAGATGTATTAGGTGTCACGTACCACTCCTTTCTCCTCGATTGGGACGGACCATTTACATAAACGACACCAATGCGTCGTTAGTCACAGAGTGGGAGATAAATTTAGTGTCATGACCCACCAAGGGAAGTACTGATGGCTATTGCGATAGACTGCTAATCACCATGCTGCCGCTCTCTGTGGCTTCACTTTGGTAGATCTGCCAGCTGTATAGCATTTAGCACCCGTAACATTGACACACTACTAATTGTATGAACAGTTGACAGTTTTGTTGTGAGAGAATTGTGCTGTGTAAAGTTGACATTGGTGATGTAATGACCCAAGTCACGTTTGTTTGCCTGTCTTCAGGCAAGGCACGCATACCCCCCCACACCCCCCACCACCACCACCACCACCGAATGCTAATTATTTATGCACAGGATAAATAAGAAATGTGGCATTAAAGTTTAACATGTGTCATCATGTAAACTGCTGCCTGAAAGCCCAGGAGGAAAGAAGTGTTTTGTGTGGGGTTTTTTTTTCTTCTATTTTGGTATCTTTTATTCATGGCCGTTTACCGCTTTTGTGTTTTATTCATTGACCCACTGATCCCTCTGAAGTAGCGGCCATTGAAACTGTCACAGAGAATTCGCCACAACACACTAAGAGTCCTTCTGATGTTAAAATGCCTGTCCCTGGATACTGCAGTGTTTACATAAAACATGCATCGAGGTGCCAAAATACAAACACCAAAGCACCAAACATAACTTGGAAATGTCCTGACCTTCATGTCAAACTTCAGGGAAAGCAGTGAGAAAATGTCAAGTGAGAATGAGGAGACGCGTAAAACTCATAATGGGAAGAAGGGCGGTATGCGTCCTCAACGCATCATTATCTGGATGTGGGTACTATTTTGCAATTAATTTATGTGTTTTGGTGGTTGTCATGGCAGTTCTAGTACTTGTAGACATGTCTTGCCCCGTAACTGTCACATAAATGTCTATATCGGGCTGTCTGAGTGTAATTATGGCCACACTAGCTGTCCAGTTCTGCCTCTGTCATCACTCGGTCTCCCATCAGGTCAAGGGGGGTTGGGGGGTGGGGTTGTTGGAATTTGCCTGCCATCTCTTTCTCTGCACCTATCTGCTTCTTTTCCTATTCCCCCCCTGGCCTTAATATAATGGCTCTTGGACCGAATGTGATTGTCATTACATGCTATACTTACTGCAATTTTGGTGTTTTGGTCAACCGTTCATGTTGCTTAATGTCTTTCCCTTTCTGTCTCCCTCTCTTTCTCCTCCCTTCTTCTTCTCCTCCTGCTCCGTTATCTTGCAACTGTTCGTCCAAACAGACAAGCTAATGAGGAATACCAGGTGCTGGCTAATTCTTGGCGCTACTCGTCCGCTTTTTCTAACAAACTGTTCTTCACAGTGGTGGACTACGACGAGGGGGCGGATGTCTTTCAGCAGGTGACTTTCTTGTGTGCTCCCTGTCTCTCCCCCCCCCCACCCCCTTCACTCCTCATACTGTCTGTTAGACTCCTTTTCTTCTATCTCCTCTCATCTTCCTAAGTGTATTTGGATTTGCATGGGGCCTGTCAAAGCGGGTGCGTGGTAATTAGCACACAAGGAATAAGTTAACGAGGGAAGTAAATAATTCAATTAAGTCAAATCAACCTGCCAGGAAATCTCTGAGGCTGTTATTGCGGTAGTGGCTCAAAGGCATATTTGATAATTCGGCTGTCGGGATGAGAGACTTGAGCTGTAAGGGAGTCAGTGAGTGAGTGAGTGAGGCAGCGAGATGTGTCTGGGTGTATGTGTCTGTGTGATTAATCGTATGTCTCGGTGTTCATATTTACTGCTATGAGGGGGTAATATGTATACAGGGACATGTCAGTACTCTTAATGCTACCTGTATGACTCTTGTCAAGTCCTCAGGGTGTCAATTTGTGGTGACTCACATCCTCAAGAAATTGCAGTAATTACTCTGAAAATGGAAGGCAGCTGCCCTGCATGGTGTCTGTTTTGCAAAAGTGGAGAAATGTCAGAGCGTGGAAAATGGGGAATTATCGGAATGAAAAATCCATACAGACCGACGCAACCCTGCTGGAAAAGCGCACAGGCCTCGCTCGCTTCACGTCAACACTGCGCTGTTCATCGACAGATTTCCTAAATGGCAGAAGCTGAGCATTGAGCATGTGTCAGCCGCAGGAGCGCCCTGGCTTAGTGAAGGTTAGGGCCCACCCAGTGCGGCACCCATCCGTCATAGACAGATAAGAGCCCCAGCCCACAGTGTCACATCAAATCCCTTGAATGCACATACCGGTACACACATAAACGCACGTACGCACGTAGGCACACACGCACCTGTGTACAGATACCATCATACACTAGCATGTACACTCCTAGACGCATTAAGTCAGACAAACGCACAGTATGGGAGTCTAGGTATCAAACACACATTTTTTTCTATTCATTCACATGTTCCATAAATGCAAATCATATACAAATTCACTATTCTGAGCTACATAGGAACACATCCACAAGGCGTCAGAGATGAATTGTGGTGGTTAGCGTGTAATGTGAATTAGTGAGATGAATGCACGTCCGCAATGGACAACCGAGACCTTTACCTTTTTAAAGTTATTTTCTTGCCAGAAACCACAGTTAAAACTTACTGCCACAGCGGTGCAAAACATCAGAGCTCGCATCCTGACCAAACCCAGCCACCCCACATCCCCCACACATCCCCATTAGCAGTCAAAGCAGCAGATGCGACTGTTCAGCAGGCTGTGAGAAACACGCACAGAAAAGTCCTTAGTGCTCCCGTAATCCCTCATTCTGTCTCGTGGGCCCTGCAGTTCAACGCTTACAACACGATTTTAAGGAAATGAAGCTTTGTGCGCTATGTGACTCGGAGGAGCACTCGCTTCATCACTTGCAATGAAATGCTGCAACTACGGCAACCAGACCAACGATACCTATGTATATTTAATACTGCATGCCCTCTGCCCGCCATCCTTCTCCCCACGCCTACAACACCCGTGGATTGAGCGCCGGAGAAGTGAGTGAGTGAGTGAAGAGGAGGAGTACAGTTATGGATAAAAAAGACGAGAGGACAGGCAGAACGCTCCTGAACGGAGGCAGTAGTGTCTTACTTACTAATACATTCATTTGCATGCGAAGAGAAACAGATGGAGAAATAAGTGAAAGCTAGCAGCCACTTGCCAGCAATTACACAATGATGCCTCAAGACTCCAATGACGTGCAATTACACATGGATCACGTCTCTAGACAATTTGCTCCTTTCTGTTATTATATACAGTATAATGTGTGTGTGTGGTGTGCGTGCGTGCGTGTGTGCTTGCATGTATGTGCGTGCATTTGTGGTCATGCACACAACCTGTGTGTGTGTGTGCATTGTCAAGGTGGGTAATGCAACTTTTTCAAGGGATCATCTCCCCCAGTCCCTCGCTGTGTTTTTGTTATTTTGCCTAATGGATGATTCACCTCCACCGCACTCAAGGCAAGTGGTGTATTTGTTTGATGCAATTAAGAGCAATAACTGCTGTAATGAGCAGAGCGACTCTCCTCTCTGTGCCTTGGATTGTTTTCCCCCTTTTCCACCTCTTCAAAATGATTATTTAATACCGTGTTTTAATTACAGAGATGGATTTGTTTTGGTCCATTTCAGAACCCTAGAAGGTGCGTAAAGCACAGAGAGAGAGATGAGTGATGGAAAGAAGAGTGGCGTGTGAATTGAGGGTGCTGGAGAAGAGCAAAGAAAAGTTAAGATGTAGAGAGGACTGGGCGAGGAGGACGATTCGGGGGGTGGGGGGGGAGAATCAGCAACAGAATTGTAGTGAGAAGCTCACTTAAAGCAGTTAAGAAAGAGGCAAAAATTAGGGGAGAGTGAAAAAGTGAAGCATGAGTAATAAGTATTCATGGTGCAAAGCATGCTGTTCGTTAGGCCCGATGGCCACAGTGAACCCAAGGAGAGTGGAGACGAGAAGAGGAGAGGCATAATTGAATGTGTGTGGTGCTTGTGGCAGCCACAGATGAGTGGGCCACAGTGTGGAGGTGCCCCGACATGCCCTCTCCCATGTGCTCGTACACACATGAACAGGCCTCAACACAGACACAGACACAGACACAGACACAGACACAGACACAGGCACAGGCACAGACACAGGCACAGACACAGACACAGACACAGACACAGACGCGCACACGCGCACACGCGCACACGCGCACACGCGCACACGCGCACACGCACACACGCACACACGCACACACACACACACACACACACACACACACACACATACGATACACATACGATACACATACAAACAAAGTCAAATTGTAGTCTCTGCAGATTGCCTGTGTACTGTGTGCAGAATTTTTTAGATTTTTTTAAGCACATTTTCCAACATCAACCGGTTTGAAAAATGTGCATAAAATGTACAACATGGTCCGAAAAAAAATCTCGTTTGCCCAATAATGCTGCACACTGTCTACAGAGTAATATCTGTAAGAAGTTTTGCACTGTAAAAAAAAAGATCCTTGACAGGAGCGTCATCCATTTTCAGTGGGAACACATTATCCCTGCACACAAATGATTTAAGACCTCTCAAGTTTGATTTCGTTGATTTTTCCTCTTGTGTTTAGAACCCACGAGAGCATTATGAGAGAAAGCCTCGTCATTCTTTTTTTATGGTGTGTGATCACTGTTTGGTAACTGACACGCCAAGGACGGTTCCACTTGCAGTGGGGTTTTGTATTGTATTTGTTTTCTTTCTTTGTTGCAGTTTTTGGCAGCTATGATGTTGGCTTTGATTGCTTTGTGTTGTGCCTTTCATGTATCCTTTTCTGCCGTCTCTTATCCTTTCACCTCTCCGGTCCACACCGTCTAATATCCTGTCATTTTATCACATTTTTTTGATCCCTAATCATCCTCTATCTTGTGTCTTTTTCTTCCTCACCTTACCTTCCTAGTTTTTCAACAAAGTCATCCCAGCTCTTGTTTTTGTCCCCCTCTGCTTTTTCATTTTGTTTTGCCACCCTCCCTTTTCGGATCTTGTCTTTCTGTAATGTTTTTCCTCTTTGGTGATCTGCTTTGATGCCCTTTAATCCTCCGCTTTTACCTTTTTTGTCATTGTTGTTCTCTGGTTTTATTTCCACCAGCTGAACATGAACTCAGCCCCCACCTTCATGCACTTCCCCGCCAAAGGCAAGCCGAAGAGGGCCGACACCTTTGACCTGCAGCGCATTGGCTTTGCCTCCGAGCAGCTTGCCAAGTGGATCGCTGACCGAACTGATGTACAGGTCAGCATCAGGTCTCGCCAGTCGCCACCCCCTTCCTTCTCTCTCTCTCTCTCTCTCTCTCTCTCTCTCTCTCTCTCTGTCTCTCTGTCTCTGTCTCTGTCTCTGTCTCTGTCTCTCTCTCTCTCTCTCTCTCTCTCTCTCTCTCTCTCTGTCTCACTATCTGTCTGTCTATCTCTCTCTCTCTCTCTCTCTCTCTCTCTCTCTCTACTATCTCTTTCTCTCTCTCCCTCTCTGTCTCACTATCTTTCTGTCTATCTCTCTGTCTCTCTGTCTCTCGCTCTCACTCGCTCTCTCTCTCTCTCTCTCTCTCTCTCTCTCTCTCTCTCTCTCTCTCTCTCTCTCTCTCTCTCTCTCTCTCTCTCTCTCTTTCTCTTTCTTTCTCGCTCACATACACACACACACACACATATGCACACACATGGTGGATAACATGAACACATATAGCATATAGCCCACACCAGGTGAGGAAAAGCGTGATTTAATTGCTATATTGCGATATGCAGTTGAGCCTGTACTGTGCACAAACACTCCCAATCACTAGCACTCTTCAGATACTCATTGACCTTTGATAACAAGCCAACATAAATGCCACCCCAGCAGCCCTCCGAACATTGGCTCAAAGACCACCTCATGATGTTTGGCCCCTCTGATAAACTCTCGGATGATCATCTGTCTCGGGGGGGCATGGTCTCTTAGGCCACTCGTGGCAGAGGTAATCTCATTAGGCGTGATTCATCTTGGCCCGACTCTCCCAAGTTACTCGAGCGATGAATGGAACAAAGCACTTTGCCCATGCGACTGCCGCCGTTATGCAGTCAAACACCAAAGCGCAGCAGGGAACATTAGCCATCCCCTAAGAGGGAACTGGAACCATCTATATCGGGCCCATTGTCCTTTCCCCCCTCGTATTACGCCACGTGACCAAGGGACAAAGCCTAAAAGGCAGGCATCGCTACAACTTCATTCAAAACAGCAGTCCGACTTTTCCATTACAGTAATACCACTGGCCACACCAGCCATTAATTCTTGTGACGCTGCTCCACATATTGAGAATAAAACAGGCCTTGACAACGGGTGGCGTGCTGCCATCACGGTCTCTGCCTGGTGCCGAACTGCACTTGAATTATGGGATGGTGACCACCACCACCACCCACACACACACACACACACACACACACACACACACACACACACACACACACACACACACACACACACACACCTTCTTCTTTATCGGGGTTAATCCAATAGCATTGGGAAAAGGGAAGGCCAGCGATGTTGGCGGTGTGTCTCTGAGGCAACATTACGACCTTCAGCCAAAGGCACAAAACATCTTTATGGCCAGTGGGGCCTCGCCACTCAGTGCTCGTAAATAGTCCCCGAGTGCGGGAGCCCCGCAGCCAGTCACCACAGACATTCTCGACTAGTGGCTGGCTCTCTGGGTCTCGGAGAAACCCAGGCACAGATATGCCAACACAGGCGCTCTCACACATATAGACACAAAGACACGGTCATACACATACGTGTAGCAGCACGTATTTATTATTATGCATGCACTTTGCATACACTCATCTGTTCAAACAATTATCGCATGGGCAGTGATGCACTCACCTGAATACATGCAAATGTTCATACAGCCACAACCACACATATACAGTATATTTAGAAAATGACATTATTCAAATGGACATTTTCATTTGTTGATGCGTCCAATGTGTATTTTCCTGTCTGATGCATATTTTTTGTTGTTGTTTACACCTGTGAAGCTATTTTCCAAGCATTACAGAATTATGTAGATGAACTTGTGTGTTGACATGGTTTTATGCTACCTTGTCATATTTATCATCTTATGTATGACATTTGGGGGAGACCATTTGGCATTTCCTAGAAATTGTTTGGCATTTGCCTCCTGACTGTCGACCACTGCACCTTCATCAAGTCTTAGGGTAGCTGTTTTGGTGTGTGCGTGTGCGCGTGCGCGTGTGCGTGTGCGCGTGCGCGTGTGCGTGTGCGCGTGCGCGTGTGCGTGCGTGTGCGTGTGCACGTGCGTGTGCATCCCCTGTATTTCCTCCTCACACAATTTTCTTGTACTGCCTTCTCTCCTCCATCTCCCCCAGATCCGAGTGTTCCGTCCCCCTAACTACTCGGGTACTATTGCTCTAGCCCTGTTGGTGTCTCTGGTGGGAGGTCTGTTGTACCTGCGCAGGAACAACCTGGAGTTCATCTACAACAAGACTGGCTGGGCCATGGCTGCCTTGGTATGGCTTATGTGCACTGTTATTCCTAATTAACCATGTTGTCATGATTGTGTTTGGTGATTGTAATGTGTGTTTTATCATTCTGGCATTGGCATTTATCTTTTGTTGCCATGATCTACATTCTCCTAGCCCTTATAAGCAGTCCAGTGTTTTGTTGACACTTTCTATTGGCCAAAGCTTTGAAATGAGTGTCCTTGCAAACTGTTTGGTACAGATATTAATGTTGCACATTTGACACTCCTGTAACATATTTCATCATTCTGATAACTTGGCAGTGGCATTTGTGATGCTTGTGCACTTCATGAGCAAGGGCCAAATAGACTAGAGCACTTGCCAATCCTTATAGAATGCCTTAATTAAGTTAATGAGAAGGTGTGGTGAGGAGTTGCACAGGCTGATGGATGGAGCTTCATTGATGTCATGAAACTTGGTTGAGGAGCACACACCTGACATGCATGTTTCTATAGAGACATATCTGGTTTAAGAGTGAGTTCTGTTTCAAATGGCGATCACTAAAACAACCCAACAAGACTGTCACAATGACCAAGGATGATTGAGATTTTATGAAACCAACCAGAGAGAGAATCATCAGTCATGGCATACAAAACATAGGTGATTCTCTTAATATTCTGTCAACTTGACGGTCCTTAATAGACTCCGCCCATACATCAAGCCGTATTCCAAACCATTCACATAATTTAGCAAGGATGTTTGGGACTAGAGGCTAAGTTTAGTTTTGTCATAATATATGAACTAACAAAATGATTATGCCTGTGACACTATAACCTCCATCTTGCTAACATTTATGCCATTTTTGGTCTATTCTTGCATAACAATATTGACTTCTTCAGACGCCTCTACCACATAATCATTCGTGTACAATTTCTAATGCTGTCTTTCTCTTTATTTCCTCCTGCCTCTCTGTCGCTCTCCAGTGTGTTGTGTTTGCCATGACCTCAGGTCAGATGTGGAACCATATCCGCGGCCCTCCGTACGCCCACAAGAACCCACAGAATGGACAAGTGGTGAGTGAACTGCACCTCTCCAGCGCTGTGTCTGCTTGTTATCTGTCCTCTCCCTGCTTTTTTCATGGCATAGAGTAGAGTATGTACTTGAGTGCCCCTACATTTTTACACGGTGTGCATTCTAAAGCCTACTCCACACCAAGCCCACGTTTGGTTATTGGCGGGACAGTTTGTAAGAATTGGCTCGGTGTGTCTCGTTGCGTTTGCGGGAGCTGGAGGACGTTGGGTTGAGGAGCGCATCGGTGGTCGGGTTCCATTCCGGACTCTGATTGGGTTTGTGCTAACTTCAAGCAGGACGTGGGAGGGAAGTTTTTTTTAAAGAAAGTAGCGAACTCACAAGCGTCACATATGAAACAACAAAAATCACAGCGTGAGCGAGAGACAGAGACAGGTGGATGAATTATAAATGGGAAGGGAGGGACTTTGAGAGAGGGGTTTTTCTTCGGCATCGTATATTTCACTGATTCTTGAGAAAGCGGCTAAAACATGTCGCAGCAATAAACTGCCAATTCTGTTGAAAATAAACTACATTTTCATGAACAAAATGAATCCAGGTAAAGACCCAGGGGTCTGTTTCACAAATGTACAGTCGTTTGAAATATTTAAGTGTAATTTTGTTACTTGTCATGGCTATAAACCTGCCCACACCCTGTAAAAACAGCTGTCCCAAGGACAGACATCATCATTTCAATTGACTTAAAATGTAAAAATCACTGATATTATTGAATAATATCACCATGATGTGAAAGTCCATATTGAAGTGGTTCTGCAGATATGCACATAGTGCATGTAAAGCAATATTTACAACTATTTTCTGATTGCTCAAAGTGTGTCCAGCATATTAGTCACCACCGTCAGATTTTTTTTAAAAGACAATAAAATCAGGTATGCACAAGGTCATTGTCATTACTTAGGACCCCTTTTCAAACCTTTAGCTCTACTGAATACTTCACCATCACTGAAGCTCCTGTAAGTTTACTGATTTCTCCTCAATTTGTTAATTTGTTTGGACACTGGTACTGTCCCAACCATAAACTGTCAACACCGTCGGGGGTTTTAATAGTATTATGTTACATTAATGTTAATTATATTTACTTTTTCAGAAGCGGCATGAAGCCCCTAAGAAACAGAGCGAAAACGAAGTGGCTAATGTGAGCAAAAAATGAATAATATGTAAAAGAGTGTTTTTTTGTCTCACACCGTCAGATGTCACCACCGTCAGATTTTGTTCCGCTCATCATCTTGTTCCATATTTTACTAAATTGTGCTGGTTAATGAACCATTACCAGACATGTTAGTAATAATTGTGACCCAAACTTATACTCCAGCTTCCACTGAGGTGCATTTGGAGGGTTTTTTGTCACAAAACCTGACGGTGGTGACATCTGATGTAGTTCACAAAAAAGCATGTGTTTTACATGTTTTCGACAAGTTTTAAGAATATGCTTCCAATAAGTATCTACAATTATGTTGAATTGTAAAAGTAATTCACTTAAATACAGTAAATATATTTTTTTACTACTAATTCTGTCTGACGCTGGTGACAAAACCAAGTGTAAAGGCCATTTCCTACCAAACTTTTCTGGCCTTGTGAGGCAGAGTGTGAGGTTGCTTTGACGCGCATTCCATAATAAGCACGCACGGAGAGTGAAATAAAATGAGATGGTCTTGATATTTATTTTCAACAGTCCGGTTGACTTTCCATTAATTCAGTAAATAAAAAAAACAAAGGCTATAAACTTAGAGTACACGCTATGCGTTCTATGCGGTCAAAAACTGTTTCCTCTCCACGCTCTGTCTGCCAGGCACCTGTGAGTGTCCTAATTAACTAATCTGTGAGTCGCGCCACCAATGCGCGTCGGAGGGAGGGGTTCACAGTACCAAACTCACATCACAGGTGCGTTGGAAAGACAGAGGGTGATTAGGTCCAGGTAAGTATACATAAAAGCAGAGGTAAGTATGTGACACAAGTAGATAAACATAAAAATGTAAGAATATAACACAAACAGGTAACAGGTAAGTATTTAACCAACTGAAAAGTATCTCATTTATAGTTTACAATAAAACCTAAAGCAAAATGATAGAAAATCAGGAATATGGCTCCAACACACTGGCCCCTAATTGTCACTGTTTCTACAGGGCAATTACCAATAAAGTTACCAAAAGGAGCCATGAATACTATAGAAATAGAATGAAATACATCTCCTAACATTCTTAAATAAGTCAGCAGTCATATACTGTACCAAAGGTCACAAATATGAAAGGAGAGAAGAGAACTAACTAAAAATACTGCTTTTAACATTGCTATACACAAAATCACAATATTTACATTGTATATTTACACATTTACATCTGTGCAAACATATATTTTTTGGGTTCCCCATTCTGTTTTTTTTTTTGCCATTGGTTTTTTTATTTTTCCTTTTTCGTTTTGGCCTTTTTTTTTTTTTTTTTTTTTTTGGGGGGTTTTGGGGGGTGTATTTTTTTTTAAAATGTTTTTCCCTTTTTTTTCCCTTTTTTTGTGGAGATGATGATCTCTCTTTTTAATGTTTTTTTTTGTGCATCAATAAAGTCTTTTGAGTGAAAAAATTCAAAAAAGGTTCAAAAAGTTGAAAAAGGTTGACGTCCAATGTATATGTGGTGCAGTGTGACAAAGTTCATGTATGTGCAACAGTGACTGTAAATGTGGTGCTGAATTGTGAAGTCCATGAGTGCAAGTGTATGGGCTGGTGTGTGAGCACGCACAGGAATGTTTGGGTTTGTCAGTAATGAAAGCGTGCACGTTGGGCTTAAGGTGCTTCATCACCTTCAAGAAGCAAGCAGAGCTTGTTGATTGGTCTCTGCAGCACGTTGGTTTTTGTTTGCACCAACACGCTGCGCACAAGACCTTTGGCTCCAGGCAGGGTCTTCACCACCCTACCAAGCAGCCACGAGTTCCTAGGTGCTGCTGGGTCTACCAGCACCACGATGTCGTTCACCCTGAAGTTTCTCGTAGGGTGGGTCCACTTCTGTCGCTGTTGCATTAGTGGAAGGTATTCCGTGGTCCATCTTCTCCAGAAGAGGTCTGTGAGGTATTGGACTTGTTTCCACTGTTTCCTGCTGCACACGTCCTTTTGGCTGAAGAGACCAGGAGGCAGCAGCGGTTCACCTTTCAATTGCAGCAGGGTGTTTGGTGTCAAGGGGGACAAGTCCTTCGGGTCACTGGATGTCGTGGTGAGGGGTCGGTCATTGAGAATGCATTCAGCCTCACAAAAGACTGTCTGCAGCATTTCATCGTCCAGTACCTGTTGCCGTACGACTGAGAGGAGGATCTTCTTTACCATGCGGATAAGTCTTTCCCATACTCCTCCAAAGTGTGCGGCAGATGGCGGGTTGAAGAGCCACTTCACATGGTTGGCTAGCAGGTGCTCTTTGATCTTTTCCTGATCCACTTGCTTCAACGCACTTTCCAGTTCCCTCTGTGCGGAGGTGAAGTTGGTGCCACAGTCGGTTCTGATGGTAAGTACCCGACCTCTCCTACACAGGAACCTCCGGATGGCGTTGATGCAGGAGCTGGTGTCCAGACTCCAGGCTACCTCGAGATGGATGGCTCGGCATACCAGACAGGTGAAGACCACTCCCCAGCGCTTTACACGTGAGCGACCACTCTTGACCTCTATGGGTCCAAAGAAGTCAATGCCCACATGCGAGAATGGTGGTAGGTTGGGAGTGATCCGATCCTCTGGTAGCTCTGCCATCTTCTGGGTACCAGGTCTGGCCTGCATCCTTCTGCAAAACACACAGCATCTAACAACATATCTTGCACAGGAGTTAGCAGAGGGCAGCCAGTATTTTTGCCCAAGTCTGGATAGCATGTAATTTCTCCCGGAGTGCCTGGTTTGTTGATGAATATCTCTCAGAATCAACTTGGATATGCAAGACAACTTGGGGAGTATGATTGGATGTTTTGTACTCAAGGATATTGGTGCCCTACCAATTCTTCCTCCAACCTTTATCATGCCATCTTCGATGACTGGATCCATACTGAAAAGAGGGCTATCCGACTTCACTGGTCGGTTCGTATTCAGGAGTCTGAATTCTGAGTTAAAATGGCGTTGTTGTTCATAGCGAACAATTGATTTCTCTGCTTCTTCTAGGTCCTCCACAGTTAAGCCTTTTGGCTCATCCTGACTTCTGGTGAGTATTTTTCCTCTTTTTAGCAGAGATCTCTTGAGTTTGATGAGCCATGCCACTGCTCGTACTAACCTTTTCCATGAAGAGTAGTGCTCAATCAGTTTGGTGGTGGCAGCATTGGTCAGAATGACAGTGTTAACAGTGATGTCAGGCTTTACCTCTGGGTCACCTGGAGGGATTTGGCCGATGTCCTGTGGCGAGCTAGGCCATTCACTTTCGTTCTGTGACAGGAAGGGGGGGCCATTGAGCCACCTGACAGAAGTCAAGAGTGGTATAATGTGCAAGCCACGGGATGCATCATCTGCTGGGTTTTGTTCAGAGCGTACATACCTCCATTGCTGCTCATTGGAGAGGTTGTGGATGACTGCCACTCTGTTTGCCACGTAAGTATGAAATCTTTTGGTTGTGTTGTGAATGTACTTAAGTACTGTAGTACTGTCAGTCCAGAAAGTAGATGCACTCAATTCCATGTGGAGTTCTTTCTGTAGCATCCTGTCCACCTTCACAGCCAGCGTTGCGGCTGCAAGCTCCAGTCTAGGGATTGTTAACTGTTTCAGAGGAGCTACTCTTGCCTTCCCAAGAACGAATGCAACATGAACATCATTGGTGTCGTTGGTGAGTCTAAGGTAACTTACAGTCCCATATCCTGACTGGCTTGCATCGCTGAAGTGGTGCAGTTCAGCAGTCTTCACAGTAAAATTCTCAGGCTTCATGCACCTGTCCATCTCAAATCTGTCTAACTGCTCCAATTCAGTGAGCCATTTTTTCCAGGGTCCAGTCATCTCATCAGGAATTAGATCATCCCATCCATAGCTTTCCTGACAGAGTTTTTGCAGGATTTGTTTGGCCTGAAGTGTGAAAGGGGAAAGGACCCCTAGTGGGTCGTAAAGGGAACTCACCACAGAGAGAATGTTGCGCCTGGTAGGGGCTTTGTTTTTCATTGCCACATGGAACGTGAATTTGTCATTTTGGATATTCCACTGTATTCCCAATGCTCTTTCCAGTGGTGGTTTGTCTAGATCCAGGTCAAGGTGTTTCACAATTGCAGCTCTGTGGCTTTCAGGGATGGTTTCCAGGACTTTGCAGCTGTTGCTCACCCATTTATTTAAAGTGAAGCCACCTTGGGCACATGCCTTTCTCAAGTCACTGGTGAGTTGGATTGCGTCTTGTACAGTGGGTACACTCTTTAAACAGTCATCCACATAAAAGCTGCGTTTGATTGTGTCCTGTACGTCAATGCTGTATTGATGTGCATTGTCCAGTGCAGTCTGCTTCAGTGCAAAGTTTGCGATGCTTGGTGATGACACTGCACCGAAAAGATGAACAGTCATCCGATAGACTGTCATGGGTTGGCTGGTGTCCCCTAGTGGCCACCAAAGGAATCTCAAGAAGTCGCGCTGATGTTCATGGACTTTCACTTGGTAATACATTGCCTCAATGTCTGCCATTAATGCAATTCTCTCATGTCTGAATCTCAGCAGGATGCCCAGGAGTGGATTGGCAAGATCAGGACCTTGAAGGAGCATGGTGTTGAGTGACTTGCCTTGGTATGACGCTGAACAATCAAAGACTACACGGAGCTTTCCCTTTTGTTTGTGGTAGACGCCATGGTGTGGTATGTGCCATACACGGCCATCACACCTTTGCAATTGGCTTGCTGGCACCCTTTCTGCATATCCCTTGTCCAGTATTCCTTCCATGAATGTTGTGTATTCAGAGGCATAGGCAGAATCCTTGTTCAGTTTTTTGGCCAAGCTCCATGCACGTTGTGCTACCATGTCATAATTGTCAGGCAAGATTGGGTCTTTGTCACGAAAGGGTAAGGGTAAGTGGTAATGTCCATCTTTAAGAATGAGTGACTTGGATGTCATGTCCATGAACATACGATCCTCAACAGACAGCTCCAGCTTCTCATCGTACTCCTTTTCAGGGAAGTCATGATTGTACTGAGATATCAGCAGCTGTTTGACATTTTCAAGAGAGATGCGGTTGGTTGTTACCCTTGTAGTTCCATCCTGTTTCATTGCAGTGTCACTAATTGGACCGTGGACGAGCCATCCAAAAATAGTTTTCAAAGCAAAAGGACCCTGGCCCTGACTGTGTATAATTTGCCAGGGTTCCATGGCTTTTGGAACGTTAATGCCGATCAGCAACTCAACGTCAGCATTAATGTTGGGGAGTGTGACTTCACTCAGATATGGCCATTGACTTAGTTCTTGTTGAGTCAGCATGTCATTTTTGGAGACTGGGATGGATTTCTGAGTGTAAACATTTGGTAGAGCAATATAAACACTGTTATCTATGCTACCAACCTCCAGTCCTGTGACCTCGTAGCATTTCACAGGCCTCTCCTGGCCCATGGTTTTCAGGGTAATTTGGGTACTGCGCCCTCTGGTGTTCAATTTTTCCATCAACTGTTCGGTGCAGAAGGACGCTGTGCTGCCAGGATCAAGGAAAGCATACGTTTGGATGATCTTACTTCCATTTGCCACTTTGACCTGGACTGGTACAATCGCCATTGCACAGTTGTTACTGGCCCCTGTTGCTGCATGAATTGCTGACACCTGAGTGTTTCCTACAGGGGCATTGGAGTTGGTGGGTTTTGTTGGAGGCTGCTGTTTTGTGTGGTCAGAGCGGTCAATGTGCAGCAATGTGGGGTGTTTACCTTTACATGTCTGGCACTGTAGTCTTTTCTGACAGGCTTTGCTCATGTGCCCACGTCTAAGACAGCCGAAGCAGTGACCATTGTTTTTCAGGTGTTCTACCTTTGTAGCATGAGGCTCCAATACGAACTTGGTACAGGTAATGACTGAATGAGCATCATCACAGAAACTGCATGTAGGCACGATAGGTGGCTGTCCGTGGTTCTGACTCACATTTGATGCCATGGTTGCAAAGCTCTTTTTCTGAATTTTTGAACTGGTCAGCCTTGGGTTTGAAGTTGCACTTTTGAATGGGGTAGGGTCTTTGATGTCCCCAAATATTGGATGCATCAGTATGTTGGCCTGGGTCTCAAGGAAATCCACTAGGTGCATGAATTTTATGCGTGTCTTTTTTTGTTCTGAGTCATGGACTATATTGCGCCACCTCTCACGCAGTTTGTAAGGCACCTTTGATAGAAGCAATTTCAAATTGGATGCAATATTTAATTCATCCAGGTGCTCAAGGTCATTCATAGCATTGTGGCATTCTCTTAGGTACAGAGCATATGCCTGTAATGCTCGTCCATCATCAGGCCGAATGGGTGCCCACTTCAAAGCCTTTTCTATGTAGGCATTGGCTATTTTCATTTCATTGCCAAAGTGTTTTTCAAGCAATTTTTTAGCTTCAGTGTAGCCTTGACTAGAATTCATGTACATGCAGGAGCGCACTAGGTCTTTGGCCTTCCCTGATGTAAACTGCTCTAAGAAATAGAGCCTATCCTGGGAACTGTTTGTTTTGTCTTCAATTAAGTACTTGAATGCATGTACAAATGACTGATAAGACAGTGGGTCTCCATCAAAAACTGGCACTTGTCTTTGTGGCAATAAAGAAAGATTTTGCTGCTGTAGCATTAATTCAGTCAGCTCCTTTTGAGTTTGCATCATTGTAGCATTTAAGTCAGGGTTGCTATTACTGGATGTAGTAGGGCTTGAAGTAGTAGCTGCAACATGCTCACCTTTGTGAAGATGTCTGACGGCCTTTTGGAGTGGTGTTTTGGGCACCGCGGCCACGGGAGCGTACTCAATGGCAGACGCGTCAGGAAGAGAATGTTCAGTGACAGCAAGGGGCGCGTTCTGCTCGTAATAGGAATCCATTCCATCGGCCTGCGGTTCAGAAGCCTCCTGCAGCACTCTTAACTTGGCATCCGCAGCATCTAACTTTGCATTCATTTCCAGTTGTTCCCTTTTCGTTTTTAGCGCTGTTTCTTCCATCTGTAACGCGTGTAGAGCAGGTAACGCTTTGGAGCGCGCCTCCAGCTCTGCCTTCTCCGCAGCGGCAGCTTTGGCAGAAGAGGAGGATTTTACAGAGGTTCGGGAAATTTGGGAAGCGCTATCCTTGACATCAACGAGATCTTCCAGCTTGCGCTGTTGTGTTTTCCATGTGTTCACATCCCTCATAAAATATTCATAGTTCATCATTCTCGGCTCATACCACTCTATGTAATCATTCTCCCTTTCCTCGTCGTCTAGAAAATCCTGCACATTTCTATGCACTGCCTTAAAATCATCCAGGCATATTTCGAAGTCTTTCATAAGCAGTTCCACCTTTTCCACATTTCCATTTTCCTTGAGTAATCCTTTGATTTCATTGCACTTTCGAGTGCATGCGCCTAATTTTCCTCTTCGCTTTAAAAAGAGTGCTTTAAATTGTTCCTCCGCTTCCGCGGCACTCTGCGCGTCTGTATCAGTCATGTTAGCCTACTTAAACAATTAGGCCTACCTTTCGTCTTAAACGAATGTCAAAGAAAAAGTTTTGCTGCCTCTGTGTCCGTCCAAGTGTTTTTCCAAATCCAAAACTACTCACATCGCAAGAGGAAGGCCTTTCATTGCGCTGTGTCCAAACTTCGGCTCACTCGGCAAACTTTCTCAATGTCCATGCTTGTTATAATCCACAATGTTATAATCCACTTCGAAGTCCTTTGTCCTTGCGTCAATCTTCGAGGTAGTTTTTGACTATGTAAAGGCCATTTCCTACCAAACTTTTCTGGCCTTGTGAGGCAGAGTGTGAGGTTGCTTTGACGCGCATTCCATAATAAGCACGCACGGAGAGTGAAATAAAATGAGATGGTCTTGATATTTATTTTCAACAGTCCGGTTGACTTTCCATTAATTCAGTAAATAAAAAAAACAAAGGCTATAAACTTAGAGTACACGCTATGCGTTCTATGCGGTCAAAAACTGTTTCCTCTCCACGCTCTGTCTGCCAGGCACCTGTGAGTGTCCTAATTAACTAATCTGTGAGTCGCGCCACCAATGCGCGTCGGAGGGAGGGGTTCACAGTACCAAACTCACATCACAGGTGCGTTGGAAAGACAGAGGGTGATTAGGTCCAGGTAAGTATACATAAAAGCAGAGGTAAGTATGTGACACAAGTAGATAAACATAAAAATGTAAGAATATAACACAAACAGGTAACAGGTAAGTATTTAACCAACTGAAAAGTATCTCATTTATAGTTTACAATAAAACCTAAAGCAAAATGATAGAAAATCAGGAATATGGCTCCAACACCAAGAAAGAGCCCATTTTATGAAAAATGTAAAACATGGGGAGCCAATACATTCACTGCACAGTCAAGACCTTCATCTATGATAATACACCTCTATATTTTGGATTTGAACAACTTAAAACCTGTTTATGCCACATTTTCAATAATCTAGGCCTACTTCCTAGAGTATCTAACAAATGAAGAAAAAAAACACATGCACAAACATACTGTGCACACACAAAAAATAAAGTGTTTATGCTAGATGTCATTGACTTGAGAGGGCTATTTATTTTGCTAAATGTAGGTAATAATTAGGTAACTTTCACCACCCTCAGATTACTGTCACCACCGTAAGAACCGTCAGTTCTTAAGTCACCACCGTAAGAACGAGTTTTGGACATTTTAAATGAATTTCCTTACAAAATTTTCCTTTGGAGTTGTTGAATTATCAGAGTAATGGCAGATTTAAGCCTACACGAATATTTGTGAAATTACAAAAAATTGTTTGATCTATTTAGGCATTAAGTAAACATTGTCTGACAGCACATATTTTTGAATTAGAACACATGAAGCAGTATTAAAATAGAATGAAAGTGAATTTTCAACATTTAAAGGCGTATGTGTGAACCAAAAAACACACACAATCAGTTAAAAACTCCAGATACATATGCAACCAAATCAATACACTTTTTATTGCTTTTAATTGTGTCTGACGGTGTTGACAAAAAACAAGGTATGATCGGAGAAAACCCTGATTTCTGAAAAAAAATCACAATGGGGAGATTGGCCTTGCGCATTTCTGAAAAGCCAAGACCTTTGTCTTCGAGGATATACCATATTATTTTGTAATTCACTTCGTTTTTTTCTTTCAAGATTACAACCTGTTTTAGCCACTTTCTCAAGAATCAGTGATTTATTAGTTGGAAATCTAATGCATCTACTATCGAGTCTACTCGTGAAAAGTAGAGCGTTGACTTCGCAAAAGCATGAAAACATTTGGCTACTAACAGGGCCAGCCGGGAGCTCTCAAAAGTGGAAGCTTCTACAAAATCCCTCAGGTACCACCCAAGGAGAGTGTCCACGGCAGGTGCAGTCGACCTGGTGTGTTCGGGAAGAAAACTGTGTCCGATCAAGACTGAAAGGATCAGACAACTGCCTAATCGTAGTTGGAAGTCTGGTCGGGTCGTTCTGGTGTGCACCCTCCTTAAAAGAACTTCAAAGCAGAAGAAAACAAAAACACAAACAATGGCTGTTTGTAATGCTGATTGTTGTGGGGAAAAGGCTGAGCATGTTTCTTCCAATCACTGTTTAAGATCAGAAGTTAATAAGTTGGGTCAAGAAAACAGCCTGCTTAACAGAATTAAGGTCTTTTACTTAATACATTAAAACAAAATAATGGGGAAAGAGGATTTCAGCATGTAATCCCTCAGGACCGGATGTTTTATGTTTTTTTGCCCTATTTTAATGAAGTCATGTGGTACCGTTAGAACATTTTTTCTTCTAATTAACACAAGCTGATGGGGGTATGTTAGGACACAGTATTTCTGCTGGGAGCTCATGGCAAAAGGCATATAGCTCAGAAGATGATAGAAGCAAACGCATTGGCAAGATCTACATTCTCCTTGCTCTTTTAAGCAGTCCAGTATTTTTTTTTGACACTTTTTATTGGCCAAAGCTTTGAAAGTAATGTCCTTGCAAACTGTTTGGCACTGATATTAGTGTTGGCCCTTCATAGACGGAAAAGTTGCATTGCAGATTTGACACCCCTGTAACATATTTGATGACACAATGGTGGTGTAGATTAGAATGACACAAAATATGTAATTAAGTGTCCATAGCATTGATGTAGAAGAAAGTAATTGAACAATTAGATGACTTCACTTTACTGAGATGACCTTTCTGTGTCCTTCCTGTGTGTGTGTGTGTGTGTGTGTGTGTGCGTGCGTGCGTGCGTGCGTGCGTGCGTGTGTGCGTATGTGTGCACGTTGTATGTGTGTGTGTGTGAGAGAGAGAGAGAGAGAGAGAGAGAGAGAGAGAGAGAGAGAGAGAGAGAGAGAGAGAGAGAGAGAGAGAGAGAGAGAGAGAGAGAGAGAGCGAGAGCGAGAGCGAGTACAAGAGCATGTATTTTGGCCCGGCTGTGCCTTATGGACAGTTTGAGTGTTAATGTGGGGCATCTGGAGTCCGGGGCCATCTGCTGGCTTCAAGCCTCAGCTCGGGGACCTGTCACTGAATCCAAAATAAAGAGCAGCTTTCCTCACCTGGACTAGCGCTTTATGGCCGCGTTTATGGTGGCTGACCCAACTGCTGCACATTAATGTGTGCGTGTGTAACTGCGCGCACGTTTCTGTGTAAAAATGGGGAGAGAGAGAGAGACCGTTTTGGATAAAGAGAGAGTGATCGCTGTGAGGAGAAAACATCTCGGCAGAGAGGCATGATGAGCGCAGCTGGGACTTTGTGAGGTTGTTGGGGTGGAAGGACCAGCTTTATGGCCATCCAGAGCAGAGCAGAGCAGTGCGGCACAAGCCTGACTCCCCAAGCCGAGATGGGGTCAGCTCCAGGACACAGCCGCACTCGAGGCCTCCCAATAAGCCCACAGCAAGGGCCATTGCTTTGTCTCACTATCCCCCTCTACTGCTGGGATGACCAAAATACAAAACCTTTTTTAAGGTTTTTTGTTTGTTTGTTTGCTTGTTTGTTTGTTTGTTTTTCGCTAAAGGAGAATAATCAGACACAGTCCCCTCCCCTCCCGTCAGCCAATCTAATGAGCTTTAATGAATCATTCAGCAAATGTCAGTGGGTAGTGCTTGATATGCAGACCAAGTCAGCAGGGGCCACTGCTAATTTGGAGCTAGCACGAGTGTTCTCAGGATCCGAAGTACCCAACCTCACACCCCACACACCCCCCACCCCAGACCTCCCTGACGACACTGGGCCTCTTGAAAAAACACTTGTCTGTATGGCTTGCACCGCACCCGCCCGCAGCGTGTATGTGGGGAGTCCCATCAGCCACCTACATTGGCCCATGTGACAAGACCATGGCAAACAGCGCAGGGTACATCCAAGAATGACAATTACGATGGGCCCTTGACGGTTGATGCTGAATGGCTAATGCTGCATGAATTCTTAATGCAGAGATTTGCATAGGGATGTGTGTGCGCGTGCGTGCGTGCGTGTGTGCGCGTGCGTGCGTGTGTGCGCGTGCGTGCGTGCGTGTGCATGAGCGCGTGTGTGAGAATACATGCATGTGCGTGTGTTTGCATGTATACTCATTTGGATGTGGATGTATTTGTCTGTGCCATTCTTCATTCATTCATCTGTATGTTTGTTGAGATTACTTAGTGTTCCCGTGTTGAGCTCTTTGTATTTATTTATGTGTTGTCTGTCTGCGCCTCTCCCCTTTAAAGGCTGCTTGTACGTATGAGCGCTGTCTGTCGGCCTCTGTTTGTCTGTCTGCACAGGTCCATGATCCATTTCTCTCTCTCCACCCCCTGGTCTGTACTGACGCCAAGCACCTTTATGAATAATTCAGCTATGAACATTGATCTTTAAGACATAAACAAACCGCTAACAATGCCGCCATTTCCCCGGAGCTCAGGGCGCTTTAATATCAGTGCGGAGGCAGCCCACTGTGCACAATGCGCCCCGCCTGCATCTCCGCCACGCAGCTAAGTGCTTTTGTGTTGGGGTGGGAGACGGGCCAAAACTCTGTCAACACTTCCAGTGGCGAGTTAGGCCCAGGTCTTTTTGTCTTCTAGGACCCCTGTGGTGTGTGTTTGCACATTTTAGCAGAACATTTATATATTACTAGCTGCCCACAAACCCATTATTGAATACCAACAGACAATAATGGCATATTGAAAAAGCGTAATGGTTTTGCAAAGACAAATTCTAGCAATATGTTTTTTGAACCTTTGTGATGTCATTACACATTGTGTGTCTAGGCATGTGTGTGTATTGCGTGAATTGGACCGTGTGCTTGTCTGTGTTGGTGTACAAGAGGGAGGGGAGGAGAGTTTATGTTTATATAACTGAGATTAATGCTGAGGAATTTGTCTGCTGGATTTCTGCAGCTTCACACATGGGGGTGAGAGGATAAGCCATTATTTCATGTGAGACACGGTGAGCAACCACCCCTAGTTCTTATCTCCCCACTCTTTATTTACAGACCAACAAATATTATTCTTACCTAAAGGCCTCAGCACCAAAAATAGTCCCTCAAAATACAGCATGTTGCCGAGATGGGTTTCCTGGTCATCATTTATTTTTGTGCATCCAACTGTGAAATTAAAAAAATGGGGAGAGAGAGAGAGAGAGAGAGAGAGAGAGAGAGAGAGAGAGAGAGAGAGAGAGAGAGAGAGAGAGAGAGAGAGAGAGAGAGAGAGAGAGAGAGAGAGAGAGAGAGAGAGAGAAGTGGAGCCCTGAATGAAGGAGGAAGTGGGGAGGAAGAAAACATTTCCTTGATTTTCTATATTTGCATGAGTGTTCCTGTTAGACTGAAAGTGCCAGTTATGCATTTATCTCCCTCTCTCCCTCCCTCCATCCCTCCTCTCTCCCTCCCTATTTCTTTCCCTCTCTCTTTCTCTGTCTCTCTCTCATTTCAACTGTAAGGCAATCTATTTGAATGTTTTTTTTCTGTTCTGTCTCTGAATTATTGATCATTGTACTGGCATCTACTAGTAATATCAAAGATTCTTTTACTTCTAATGGACCGTCTCTGGTAATATAGGGTCAAATTCCTGTACTTCTCAAATAGCTAAACTATGTGAAGGACTCAACCCAAGACTTAACCTAACTAACCCCTGTGGCATCAGAAAAAATATGTCTTGTGCTCAGGTGCAGGATGCAAACAAATTGGAATTAGAAAAGGAGCGACGTATGTTGACAATCTTGCTGCAGTGCACTATAGTTGTCTTCAACTATTTGCAGCTTATCACAGGATTTGAGACCTTTGCCTTCCTTGGAGTTTAAACTCTCAAAACATTGAAGAATATGTATTATACTTTACTTTGTTTAAGTACTTTTAGCTCTTACTTTGATAAGACGTCATCACACCACGGTTGTTTCCTGATAACTTTAATTATATGAAATACCTCTTATCGAGTGGTCATGGAAGTAATCCGCAGCAAAAGATCATGTATATGTTCCTTTGCGCATGTGAGAAGGGCACAACTCCTTTAATGGTGTTGACTTAAATAGACATGCCACATATGCCATGTCTTTTCTTGGGTGGATTGGATTTTAAAAGTAATATACAGAATTGACATGTATTAAGAAAGAAGTGAAACTGTGGCTGTTTGTGTGGGTGTTTGGGTGATTGATTGTGTACCGGTACATCCCCAAGGCAAATTTTATCCTTACAGGCACATCTCACGCAGGCCACAACCTGTTTGAACTGCTGCCATCTGGCAGTAGATACAGATCTATGAGAACCAGGACAAATAGTTTTTATCCAGCGGCCATCACTGCACTTAATTCTGCTACCAAAGGATAGTTTTTTTATATCTACTTTTAAAAATGTGTATTTTTAACTATGTTTAGCTTTTCTTTTTTTGTTGCCTCAATCAACAAGGAATGCTCAATTTCATTGTACGCGTTACAATGAGAAATAAAAGCTATTCTATTCTATTCTATTCTATTCTATTCTATTCTATTCTACTCTATTCTATTCTATATGTTATGCTACAGACACACATATTGTTGTGTAGCTGATAAATGCATACTGCTATCTGTAATTGCATACCCAGCATACAGACAATGCAAGTCCATACAGTATGTCAATGTCTTGACAAGGGCACAATACCTATGCAAGAATATACAAATATAAAGGCGTTTGTTTTTCTCCACACTCAACAACTCTCAAGGTTGTGGGATATACAGTCAATCCGGAAAGTATTCACAGCGCTTCACTTTTTCCGCATTTTATTACGTTGCAGCCTTATAACAAATTGTATTAAATTAATCTCTGTCCTCAAAATGTAACATAAATACCTCATTATGACCATGTGAAAAAAAAGAGTTCTTGAGAGTTTTTGAAAATGTATTAAAATTAAAAAACAAAGAAATCATATTTATATAATGTATTACATAAATTACATATTTACATATTCCCAGCCTTTGCTTAATACTTTGTAGAACCACCTGTGGCAGCAACTGAAGTGCTGTGCATACTTTCCGGATTGACTGTATGGTAGTGTTGAGCATACACTCAACTGTGTAGTCATGGTCTGCCTCTTGTGTTTACTGATGAAACGCTCCTGTGTGCATGGTTTGTGAGGGATCAGCCCCACATTACCCCAGTGCCAACCTCAGTTCACCCCTGAAGCTTAGAGACCTCCGCCTCACACATGAATGAGCTTACCATAGACATGACATTCCAAAGCCAGAGCCATCTCCCTGTGTTTCTTATTTCTCCAACCCCTACCCAGCTGTTGTCACATTTATTACATCTTTGCAAATATTTTTGGTTCTAGTTGGATGTGCCTCGGGCTTGGGGAGTTCATATAAAGTGAATTGAACTGTGAAGTCAAGCATTAAATAAAAGCGCACTTTAGGTAGAGGGCTTCTTGGGACCATGTCCAGGGAAGTTATTTGTGATTGTGAAGGACTCGGAGCATTAAAAATGAATCTGCGAGACAAATGAGTGCTTTAATTATGGCCTGCAACGAGAGATGGCAAAGAGAGCGAGGAAGGGATTGCATGAGTGAGAAACGTTTCAGAAGAGGGAGAGAGAAAGAAACAAAATGAACAAACAAACAGGGCAATGAATGCTGATGAACTGGGCATTAATCATATTGATGAAAAAAACGCTCCTTTTCCGCACCAAGCATAAAGCCCCCGTGGCTAGAATTTAGTTTTTTTTATGGGGGCGATTTCTAGCTTCCCTTTGGATTTCTCAGCCCAGCGAAGCGACATGTTTGGTGCCCGTGTCTTTGCATTTTCAATTTCAGCAGAACAGAATGCGACCTTTTGGTAAGTCTGTTCATGAATGTAGCGCAGTTCTCTTCACGTATCCACCAACAGATTGCTACTTTGACATAATCTAAGTCCACGTAAGGCAGAGCCTTGAATGGCAGTGCTCTCAACTTTATTATGTTTCTCTCCTCTTAGACAGCATGTTTTTAAAGGTGCACTGTGTAGGACGGTGGCCAGAGTAGGCATTGCAACTATGATGCTTATTGAAACTGCCTATTCTCAAAGTTGATCCTTTTCATGAATATTTACTAAATAGTAAACTAATATTTACTAGTATGGCCAACATACAGCAAGTTTTGAAGCTAAAAATGTCTATTTCTGGAAATCCAAAATGGCGGACATGGTGAAGATCCATCTTTTCATGTATTAAATGTGGAATTTTCCCAGTCATAATGAATAGTTCGAATTTGATGTCTGTGTGAAGTATTCATCAAAACGGTAACATTCGTGAATGGGCACAAATTCTGGAAATAGACTACTAAAAATATTACACCGCACACCTTTTAAGCAAAGCTTCCCTCTTCCTGTCCACTGCTACCCAAGTCAATCATACAGCACCCCAGCATGTCAGGACCATATTAAGCCAATGTGGTGCCCTTGGGCACTCTACATCACTTTTGCCCCCTTTATAAACAATGTTTGTTAAGTTTGTGTCTTGTGGTGCCCCCTCACTGGTCAAAAATGGTTTGTGCCCCTGGGCACTGTGCCACTAGTCCTTATGGATGATCCGTCCCTGCAGCATGTTTGTGGGTCATGTCCGCCAACCCCCACTGCTCGACCTCATCTTGCTACCGCACATCAGTTTGTAGCCATCTCACATCCTCCCTTGCTCTGTCACACCCACCCCCCCCCCCCCCCCCACCCCCACCTCTCTCCACCGGTCGGCTGAATCAGTATAACCGCCTGCATCAGCACCATCACTATATTAAATTTATGGACAGTTATTATTGAGGTATTATAATGGCCGGGTGTAAATTGCTCCTCCGGTTTTAGTAGCGCAGCGCAGCAGACAGTGGAGCGTGTGTAGGCCTATGGCACTCCCGGCTAATACGGCCCTGCTGTCCCAGACAGCGCCGGGCGGCGCCTTATGAATCCTCTACTCCGCCGGCTTTAATGGCCAGTGGTGACTAGGGTAGAGAGAAGTAACAGTGCTAAGTGCCGCCCCACTGCTGAGGATATCTTGTTGCAGCTGCACTGTTGAGTTTTCTGTATTCTGTTTTCTGTATAATTGCAAATATGTTTAGTGTGTGTGTGTGTGTGTGTGTGTGTGTGTGTGTGTGTGTGTGTGTGTGTGTGTGTGTGTGTGTGTGTGTGTGTGTGTGTGTGTGTGTGTGTGTGTGTGTGTGTGTGTGTGTGTGTGTGTGTGTGTGTGTGTGTGTGTGTGTGTGTGTGCGTGCGTGCGTGCGTGCGTGCGTGCGTGCGTGCGTGCGTGCGTGCGTGCGTGCGCGCGCGCGCGCGGTGTGTGTGTGTGTGTGTGTGCGCGCGTTTGTGTGTGTGTGTGTGTGTGTGTGCGTGTGTGTGTGTGTATGTGTTTATTGAGTGGGCATTTTTTTGTGTGCACACAAAAGATATTGCAATTTTGTGGGAATAAATAGTTCTAGCATGAAAATAACAAATTGTAGATCATCTCTAGATCTCGCTTCACATCTAATCGCGATCCTGTCCATCTCAGGACATGCATTTGCTGAGGGTATGGTTCTGTGATTATCTGGACTAGCTCTTCACTCGTAGGTTTTTCCGCCCTGTACAACTTGGGAACAATGCTACTCGGAGTATGTGGCATTCTAAAAGTGTTGGCTACCCCAGTGTTGGCATCCCAGCCAATGCCATTGTAATACCCAGGTAATGCTATAATCCCAGGTCATCCCCTCCATGCCATGTGATCTGGAAGCCAAATCTGTGTGACTCCCGTTGAGACGGTGTATATTCCATTAAGCTGTGTGGATTTCACATAGCCTGCAGCAGGTAGACCTGTGTGTGCACCCACAGCCGGTGAACTAATTGTGGGTCAGCCTTGCCATGATTACCATGCCCTGCTGGGGGCAAAGATCCAACTCAGCTGGAGACGCTGAACTGAAACATTCAGCCAGTCATTGGAGTCATCGTGGCTGATGTAGCCCATGTCAGCCCAATTAATTGTGTGTAGCTGATAAGGTGTTCACTGTCAGAGCGGATATTAAAGGCACAGGGCGTGTATGATGGTAGGTGTTACAATGGGATGCATCTCTCTCTCTCTCTCTCTCTCTCTCTCTCTCCCTCTCTCTCTCTCTCTCTCTCTCTCTCTCTCTCTCTCTCTCTCTCTCTCTCTCTCTCTCTCTGTCTCTCTCGCTCTTTTGCTCTCTCTCTCACTCAGGCACTCACTCTTGCACATGCACACATTCAGAAGAAAGATAAAAAGAACTTAACTATTTTCAGCTCTTTTTAGGCTGGACAAAATGGTGCTGGTTTTTTTCTCATACCAGTTCCACACAATGCTTACAAGGGAGCGGCCTGCATTCAGACTACATTCATACTCATTTTACCATGTTTGACCTGGCTGTACCAGCTGGCATCTACGGTGTCATTGGTTTGCCTTGAAAAACAAAGAATGCTTTTGTTCACATCGCAAATTAACTTTCCAAATCTCAAGAACACTTAAGCCAGGCTCAAACTACACGACTAGCGATTGTGTGTCCGATTTTGGCGTCGGGGTGCACCGCACTCTAGAAGAGAATCGCAACTGTCAATCTTGTTGCTGCTCGCAGCCACCGAGACAATGCCCGGCGTTCTATTTCCAGTCGCAAATATCAAACACTGTTTGATTTCTACAATTTGCGATCGGAGACTGTTTGAGCTGCCAAAGTTCTATCTTAGAACGTCGCTCACGACGAGGAAATCTTTCCCGACAATCGCTTGCGATGGTCCTGGGGGGGTAACGTTCCAGTGATTGTCGTAAGGGGGGTTTTCAGCCGAGAATCGGCACGATAGTCGTGTAGTTTGAGCCAGACTTTAGATTTTCGGCGTGAACGGTTGGCGATGATGTGCAATGCACACCTTCACGGTTCTCTTTCAGCCTGAACAGTGTTATGATGAGGCCAATAAACGATGGAGACTGATGGCAAATCAGACATGACCCTTCCACTGGTCAGTGTACCACAGTGGCTGAAAACACTGAAATACTGACAAAATTGCTATCAAAATTGCATATTTTTTATTTTATTTATGTATTATAACTATTTATATGTATTATCAAGTACAATGTAAACCAAACCAACAACAGGGTTATCTAAAAATATAGAAGTGCAGGTCTTCAGAAATGGAGTTAGGGGGTTTTGCATCTGAACTCTTCATATCATCAGTACTCCCTAGTACTCTCTATATGGGATAATGACAGCAATTGTAATAGCGATGATTTTATGTGGATATTTGACTCCAGTATAATGATGTAAGTCAGTCTTCCTGCTGCCAGTGCAGTCGTGTGTGTGAGACTGATTTCTCCATAAGGACTTAGCAGGTGTGTGTGGGTGTTTGGTGGTGTGTATATCCGTGTATGTGCCAGAGTGGGAGAAGGCGCAAGCGTGCTATTACCAAGGACATCTGTGTGAAGAGGTGACAGAATGGTTTGGGAGTGTGCAGCTATCTCAATCTGCCCAAAAGCCAAGTCAGCATATATGTGGGTTGTTTATTTGTGCACACGCTAATGGTTATATACACACACCAATGTGGAAATGAGGGTGAGTGTAGTATAGTGGCGGCCAGACTTCCTAGTGTGTGTGGGACTGGTAGGCCACCACAGACGGAATATGCTTCAGCTGTTATCGGACATTATTATATGGTGTGACGTCATCGGTCGAATGCTCCATTCATTTCAACGGGGCTCCCCAACGTTCGCACGTCTGTTATTTTTCGATAACGGACGGGTTGGTCTATAACAGACCGCTGTCAATGGCAACAAGACTTTTCACTGCTAAAGCGACTTTTCAACAAGACTCTAATCAGCTGCTGTGATAGACAACACCTGTTGTCCTGGCTACCTAGCTGTTGCCTAGCGGTGTTCCACAACGGCACTGTTTTGTTTTGCGCAGCAACAATCTTAACATTAGTTCTAAATAGGCCTAAAGAAATGTCCCCGCCATGTGTGAATCATTTAAGTATATCCATATAATAAGCGGGTTAACTTTCGGCGAGTCGGTCGCTTTGTGGAATAGCAGCACTTCAGAGAGAACAAGACCCCTCCGCTCCGCGTCGGGGTCTAAAGATTCTCTCTGTCGTGCTGCTATTCCACGGTACCGACCTTCTCGCCGAACGTTAACCCTTACTTAACTCCAGAGCAACAGGACATTTTCATCCCCTGCTTATTTGGAGTCGGCCATTATTGAAGGCAGCCAAAATGCCCTCATACACAAGCTCTTTTCATGTCCTACTCACATAAACGCATGCACACACACACACACACACACACACACACACACACTCACACACTCACACACTCACACACTCACTCACTCACTCACTCACTCACTCACTCACTCACGCACGCACGCACGCATGCACGCACGCAGGCACGCACGCACGCACGCACACACACACACTTTTTTGTATTCCCTGTATTCAACTATGTGCATTTCTGGAATTTAAATGCCTATTCCTTCCAATCAAACTACAGGGTAAGGAATTTAATGCCAGAGTTACATGATTTTGTCATACTTAAATAATTAAGACGATAATGACTTCACGTTAGCTGTTTGTCATGCACGTCATACTCCACTGCTTAAACACCGGTTCTTCCAGATGTTGCCATCAACAAGCAACACACACACACACACACACACACACAAACACACACACACACACACACACACACACACACACACACACACACACACACACACACACACACACACACACACACACACACAGTGAACATACAGTATGTACTCACACCTTTGCCCAGATGTGCCCTCTCGCTTAACAAGGACCTATGCAGTTCAGAGCCATCGAGCAGCCAGGGCAGGTTGAGTTTCATCTCCTCAGTTTGGTGATTCTGCACTTTTGTTACTGTATTTATTTTGTACTTATTTGCACAAACATGAATAGGTGTGAGAGTACAGATTTAGAGTTTAGCCATCAAGCCACTGTCAGCTGTGCCTTGCTTCCCTTTAATGCCTATCAAAACAGCAGGAACTGTGGATGATGAGGGGTGGGGGGAGAGAGAGAGAGAGAGAGAGAGAGAGAGAGAGAGAGAGAGAGAGAGAGAGAGAGAGAGAGAGAGAGAGAGAGAGAGAGAGAGAGAGAGAGAGAGAGAGAGAGAGAGAGAGAGAGAGAGAGAGAGAGAGAGAGAGAGAGAGAGAGAGAGAGAGAGAGAGACTTTGACTTTTAACCACCCATTTATTGTATCATTTTCCGCAGGTCAGATTACACGTTTAAGCCATATAATTACACACCATATGTGGAGGGAGAAAAAAAAAACCTCTCCTACACCTCAAACACACACATTCTTTGTGAACAGAAACAACACAGCCCCAAGCTAACTATCCCCAACTGAACAGCAGCCTCTGGTTTCCCCCCACTGTCCAAAGTCCCTTATCCATACACCATTTCCTCGCAAACAGCTCTAGGTCCTTTATCAACTGAAAATAAGCAAATTCAGCTGAGATTCTAACCTCAACTAAAGTCTTAAACATATCACTTATTTCCACTACCCTCCCTTCTTGCTCCAGCTTACAGCATTTCCATACAGCCATCTTGGCCTGGCCTATGAGGAAATTTAAACAGGTGCATACATATTTGTTTCTGTTGGCGTACCTAACTCCAAAAATGAACATTTCCTTAGAAAAAATTACACCAAATGTATCACACACCCTTATGAGCAGGTCAAACATCAGTTTCAATTTGTCACATTCTGAGAAAACATGGTACACAGTTTCCGGCACATTACACGATGTACAGAGATTGGAGTCCTCACCCCCCACCCTTGCAACAAAAACCTTCGTAGGTATGGCACAATGCAATATACGCCATTGAAGATCGCCCGACCGTTTTGGGATGGGAGACTTGTAAAGCATCCTCCAGGATGGCGATATTGATTGGCTAGTACCAAAGAACGCCCTCCACTTTGTATCAGGCCGCCCGTTCAATTGCGACTGATAAGCAACCTTCACACACATGTGATAGAGCACCTTTTTCCCCACGGTGCAAAAACCCAGTGTACCCAGTCCATGTCAGTAAAGCATTTTCTTGGACCGCTTCCTCAGTTACATTCGGTGATATTTTAAAATCAGGAAACCCCACAGTCTCTGAAAGAGAGACAGAGAGAGAGAGAGAGAGAGAGAGAGAGAGAGAGAGAGAGAGAGAGAGAGAGAGAGAGAGAGAGATGACACAGCAAAACTTCAGTGTCACCACAGCAAAGTTTATAATGTAGCACATTGTGAGCTTTCATATAGCTTCAGTTACATGCCAGAGCGCTCTTCTGTAGTATTGGAAAGGCTGCCATTTTAGACGTCGCATTTGGGCTCAGGTCTTTTCATTATCTTCAGAGTGGCCTCTGTGCTGACTGTCATGGCCATTGTGATCAACTTGGAGTGTAATCGTTCATTGTTGAGCAGCTGTCCTTTACAGAGAAGAATCCCTCCCTCCCCTTTTCCAGCCAGGTCCAGGAGCCTCTGAATATCTCATCGACTTCACTTATTGTCCTGGTAATAGCTCAGTTTGGACGAGTGAGGCCATTACTGATGACGGCTTAATCATTTTGTTGTGAGCTAGCTGATGACTCTTGCCATGTGTTTCTCCGCTGTCTGGACGGACATGACAATCTAGCCACCAGAGGCGGACTTTCCATTAGGCAAACCTAGGCAATTGCCCAGGACCCGGCCAAATCTATCCTCCATAGGGGCCCCAACTGTCACACCAGTCGCGGTAAACACACAAGAAAGTAGGCTTTATCCTAATTTGTCACTTGCAGTATGTAAAGTAATCGAAAATATATAGGAGACAAAACTCCGTAATAGCACCAAACACAAAATGTTGTCTTAATATAATGACTTTTGAGGGCCGCATGCTTATATCTCGCCTAGGGCCCCAAAATGGTTAGATCCGCCCCTGCCAGCCACAATGAAGGCTCTATGTGGCCATGAGGTTTCAAAGGCTGTCATGGGGCTCTGATCAGAACCGATCACACAAACGATTAACTGTGCCATCTTTGTGTCCTGAATGTATAGCAGATGATCAGAGAGGAAGGACAATAGACTAACAAAGAGGCAAGAAATTGGGAGTGGGGATTGTGGTAGAGATTTGATGGAATGTGGGACAGGAAGCCAAAGAATAATTTCTCCATTGACCTCCTTGAATAAGGAATATCAAAATAGTTTTGTGTTTTTTTCCGTACCATGCAAAGGGAATTACTAGTCAAATTTTTGTATCTTTTTTGCCTTGTACATAGCAAATGTTCTTTGGGTTTTGTTTTTAGCGTGTGTGCGGGCGTGCGTGTGTGTGTGCGTGTTTTGGAATGTATGGGAGTCGTAAGAGGCCTTCTCTTCATTCTCCAAGTGCTCGTAGTGATCATTAAAAATAGAGGCAAAATTAATGGGTTCCTCCTGATCTTGTCCTGAGGGGCTGATATATAATTAATATGCCTACCTTTTCTCGCAATTTTTTTGTCTGCCTTTGTCCCCTTGACTACTCCAAAAACTCTGTCTTTCCGCTCCCTTATCCCCTATTCCTTTCTTGTTCAGCATATCACATCCTTATTTTTTACCACTTCAGTCTCTTCATCCGAGTGTTGGCCTTCCATATTCCGTGCCTCGCACAGTTTCTCTCACCTTCTCTCCACTCCTCCTCCCTCCTTCCCATCTTTCTTCCCTCCATCCATCCTTTCCTCACTGCTTTGTTGACTTTTCATTTATCTCCATCTCAGAAAGAGTCTTTTGACCTTTAAGACGGAAGTCTGAAAAACATTGAATAAAACAATGAACAGAATCATTTGTAAAGGTTACAACACGAAATCCATTAGGCAACGCCACGTCCCTGGAACTATTTGTCTACGCTTGGAACACGAACAAGAGATTCAGGGATGGAAGGATGGGAGAAATCGCAAGGGAAGCAAGTTCTGGGAAATAACATTGCTTTGCGATTCAAATCCTGCAGTCATTTATGAGACCTTTTCAGGTTAGTTTAGTTAATGCAGTCTGACTGAACATGGAAAGAGACACAGGCTTTGGGTCCTTGTTGGGAGCAGGGGCACAGAGGGAATGGGAATCTTAGTTTGTTTAGACAAGCACATGGATGTGGGCACTGGAGTTGTGCCCAAGCAATCTTTGAGTTGACACAGCAGGCAGCACTAAAGCACTTTCTGAACACACTCAGAGCCTCCAAGGGTAGGATTTGTGTGAGGTAGAGAAGGGCAAACCTGGAGCAAGACAAGACATTAGTATGCTAGCTAGCTTTACTTTCTTATTATAAGCGTAATAATTAGGGATGTACTAGTTCCTGATTTTTAAGGTTCTGCTGAATACTGAATCCACTGCTTAAGATTTGACCGAATCAGAAACCGAATACAGAATCCTACTCTGATCACCGAAACCGAACTTCGTCAACAAGGCCAAATGCAGCTAAATCCAAAACCAAATCTTGGCTTTGGTATATCCCCAGTATTAATATCTACCCTGTGTGTGCAAATTCCCTTGACTTAAATGTGACATTTTGCGATGTGTTGACAGACCACAAAATACAAAATCATATGATCTTAGAACTCATCTTGGCTCTTGGAACTGAAGTCTATATACAGTGAGTTGGACTATTACAAAGCATGGCATAATGCAGGCTAAGTATGCTTTTAAAGGCAGTACAGAGAGGTGTATATCTTTTGTTGTGATGAGATTTTGTCAATCACATATTTAACATATTAAAGTGGCCTCTTTGTCTAATTTCATTCGATGTCCCTGATGTACAGTGTTCATCAAGTCATGCACCATATGTTTTATTTATTTCATTCATAAATTATGAATGTTTGATAGATTTTGATTGCCTCTTGCTTTTTCTGGAATGTTATGACTACTATTTGTTTATAACTTTCGGTAAGTCATGTCAATGCTGTAGGAGTATAAAGAGCTAATTCAATCTCCTTGTATAAAAAAGAATGACTAACAATCAGTGAATACATGAAGATAAGAGGTGTATGTTTAATTGTAGACTGCATAGGGAACTGTAAGCAACCTAGCATAATGTTTGAATGTCTCTGACATCACATCAACACTGCATATTAGTCACAGCTGAATCATAATGCCTATTTCAGACCAGAGCAGGGAAGCGGGGCAGGACAATATTTACCGGCAGTGGCGAAAATACATGGAACCAGATCTGTCCTTCCACATCAAACGACGATAGTTGGGCGGTAGCAGCGCGGGTCACGGCTCCGCTCCGCGCTGCATTTGAAAAATAGAACTCGAGAGGATTTCGGACGGCAGCGGCCAGCGGTGTCCCGTTGAAATGAATGGTAAAGTAGCAAACTAGCTTTGGTTGTGGGGGGTGTTTTTAACAGGGGTGGCCGTGCATGCCGATGCTGTCGGTGTGAAAGACTGAGTAGAACACATAGGCCAAGACTTTTCAGAAAGACAGTCGTCTTCTCACTGCCGTCCCGCCACGCTCTAGTATGGATCTGGCCTAACAGCATTCCTGCATTCTTTTCATGTTGATCAAAGAATGTGACACCTCTTATTCCTAACCCAATTGAACAATAACAGGATTAGCAAACACTCTTGCAATAATATTAAAAGACTTATGATGCCAGAGAAGCAACTACAGTTGCGTTTGAAACATTACATTAATATTCAGTATTGTTTGTATATTTATTTTGATTCAACTGTTGCTCTGTGTTGATTGATTGTTTTCATTCTTTGTTGTATTATTGTAAGTGTCTGAGAAAGAACGCATAGGCTACAATGGGTGGAGCTGAACACATATGACTGAAGCTCAACAGCCAAATAGTGTAATAGTCATGTAGACCAGTGTTTCCCAACCAGGGGTACGTGTACCACTAGGGGTACGCGAGCACACTGCAGGGGGTACTTGGAAAGATGTTATTATTATAAGAAATGCATGAAGCAGTCACATCAGGACAGAGAAAGCGATATAAAACATGAATTAGGGGGTACTCATGTCACAACTAAGAGGTTTAGGGGGTCCGCGAGACAAAAAAGGTTGGGAAACACTGATGTAGACTGACATTGGCCGAATTTAAGGTGTGTTGGATTCTCTGAGTAATTTGACACACCAAGCTAGCCAGGCCGTGCCCTCTAAGTGACGCAACACCTTTGGCGTTGCAACTAGTCAGGTCAAGAGCAATCCAAGTACTTTCTGAGCTCCCAAAAAATTGGGAACTCCTCCCACTTTGTCGGGAAGCAAACAACCATTAGCAAACCAAGGGAGGTGAGTCAACCATGTCGTTTGGGAAATGTTAGTTGTTATGTTCTTGGTCAGACCAAGTCTGAAAGAGATTTTAAAGTCGATGATAATCAGGCTAACACCAAGCTATACCAAAGCCTGGAGAGCATGCGGTCAACTGTGTCTGAGTGAGCTCTTTTCAGAACCACAGAGCAAATCTCCCCTGCTTTCTTACTAACTGGGTCCAACTTCCTGCTCCCATGTCTTGACTTCACTTAAACGAATGGAGATGTAGACCTCCATTCATCAGTTTAATTGGAAGCACCACCAAATGTATTACTGTATTTTTCATTTCAGCCCTGGCGCCAAAGTGATTTGCAATTCCGATTTATGCGCCTGCACTAATGCGCAATTGTGTGTTTCTCGACAGAGGGGTTCTCCTTTGTTTGTTCTGATTGAAAATAACATTAAAACAAGCCAACCAAGTGGAAAGAGAAAGCGGGGGTTGGGTTAGGAGGGGGCAGTGAAAGAAGTGGTGGAAAAAAACGGCAAGGGATTGATGGAGAAGAAGTGATAAGCAATCTTGTTTATTGAGAACTCTCATTCATGGAAGGGGGATTGTTATTGCGTTCCTCATCACGGAAATTTATTCTTTTTCATGGTGGGGGTCTGCGAGCTCAATGAGACATCATCAATATCATCGCCAGGCCAGATAAATAGCCCTCTCCACAGGAGAGCAACAAAGCAATCTTTTTTCGAGAAAGACCAACTACGACCCTCAAAGTGAAACAAGGCGAAAATGAAGCAATTCCTGCCCAGCAACACTCAGGGAGCAGTCACAAGCCAGAAGTCAAGCCCAATACTGAACAGGCACACCACATTCTCACAGACAAGATTGCAGCCAAGTGCCGACTGAGAGACTGGTGGGTGGGTGTGTTCTAATTTGGTATGGAGTGCCACAGTACTCGGTGGTGCTGTCGATGGGTTAGAGAGGACAACCACACAGCAGATGCACCATGCAGCCATTGTCAGCAGTTTCCACAGATACTAAACGAGACATTACTGGGCCCAGGTCATCACATTATGTACTGTTACTGAGGTAAACAGTTTTGTCACACCAAATGCATCCCCTATATTTCAGACCTCCCCTCTTCAAGCATGCCTTGATGGCAGTGAAGATCGTGCTGGATTTCCTCTGCATCGGGCTAAAGCTTTTTGGGTCCAATTTTGATTCAGTCCTTTTCATTTGAGGTGATTTTTTTACAACCACATGAGAAAATTGGCTGGCTGGCTGACTATAATATTTCTTTCCTCGAAAGCACCAAAGAGGGAGAGGATAGACCACAGGCTTTTAAAGTCCATGGTTTAAAAATAAGTAGTGCATTTTGGCAGAAAGCTTTTATGAATGGCATGGCAATGTGAGGCAGTCTCTCAGGCACTCGAAGTGCAGTCGCCAGGTAGAAAATTAAAGAAATACATCACAGCATGTTTGCAGAAGAATAGATCTGCAATGCCTCGAGGTTCAGAGCTCGACTGCTCTCTTATTACTGATATATTCTTCTGTTTATGTTTGGTAGTCTTACACTGATATTTTATTTCCATTGTATGATACCTTTTAGTTAAACTCCAATTAAAGGTGCACTCCAGTTGAAGCTGCAGTCTAGTGCTATATTTTTGAATGAATGTTTTGTTTGGAGTGTGCAAGCGTTAATGTGTCTGTCCTAACACCATTTAGCACTGCTCATCTGGGCAGACTCCTCAAGTCTCCCTGATTGGTTAAACCGAGGCATGTATTCCTGTCACATCTCTGATCACCCGACCCCATCTCTACCCTCTAAGCTTCCCATACTAATGGCCTGCCAAGCTGATGCAGATAGACCTTTCTGCCTGCCTCTCTCTCTCTCTCTCTCTCTCTCTCTCTCTCTCTCTCTCTCTCTCTCTCTCTCTCTCTCTCTCTCTCTCTCTATCTCTATCTCTCTCTCTCTATATATATATCTCTATATCTCTATCTCTCTCTCTCTCCTCACCATCATCAAGATCTCCTTTGTAAAAGTGGTAGTTCTGGCCTCTCAGCTTGCTGATTCAAACTGTCGTTGCTTCTGTGCATTTTTTTTTTCAGTTTTAATTTTTTGTCTTTGGATGGGGCAGACTGGAAATTGCCAATAAACACAACCAGTAGACACCTTCCAGCCAGGTTTGACACTACAACTGTGCATCTCTAAAGCAAACTGACTGTCGCGCAGTCATCGGTTAATGGCTGTTCTGAGTGGTTGAGCTTGAGTGGCATCGGTGTAGGTGTGTGTAATTGGATATAGCAGCCGTTAATGTCATCCATGACCGTGGAGCTGTGCACCTGTGGCTGTGAGGAGAGAGGTAGTGGGTGGTGGAGTGCGTCACACAAACAGATGTACTGGGTGTGCATGTGTGTTAGTGTGCTTCTCGTGCACACCTTCCAAACGGTGTGTTCCAAATTTCCTGGCCGTGATGCCAGCTGGGGTATTTTTGGATGCCTTTGCCTGGGTTACTACTGCACTGGTCCCTGAAGTCCCTGTGGCTCTAACCCACGCACCACTGGGATCACAGAAGTCCATCATGTTTGACTGTCGCTCACTCACTCAGTCTCTCTTCTTCGTACTTTAGTGTCTTTCCTCTCTTGTCATCTGTATAAATTCCTTTTTCCAAGCAGACTTACCTACACACACACAAAAAAACCTACTCAATCCTTGATAATAAGTGACTCATTTCGAGTTGATCCTCCCAAAGCATACACTCTTTTTTTCTTTTCCCTTGTCTTCCTGCTACTGCATTTTTCTACATGCCACCCTCTTTTACTTTATTTAAAACTACAGTTAGTGTTTTGCGTGCTTTCATATTTCTTTATTGTGTTCTCTTAATCTGGCTTTTTCACCAAGCTTGGTCTGCTGACACTTCCATACACTCAAAGAAGTATTTGGACATCTCAGAATGAGTAATGGGAAAAAGCTGTAACATGTCAAAAATAGCAGCTAGTCATCGCCAAACCTATCATGAGACATACTGTGCCTACTCATACCTGCAGTGACTGCAGACGTCAAACCTGATGTCCAAACATCATGGCCATAGTTTACATTATGCACAATGGGTGCCACACAGAAGAATGTAGCTTACTGTCAGAAAACAAGTCAGATCAAGCTTATTTAGCCACAAACTTATTTAATCTTAGACCCATTGCTGCTGGATGTTGCGCTGCATAAAAAGGAGATCAGAGTAAAATGTAGAAAGTGCACAAAGTGTCATGGGCATGCTGTTGTGTTGATAATTATTCTGACAGAATATACTGGAATAATTTGTTTTTGGTAATTTCTTATAGAGTATAAGAACGACGAGACATACATGTTCTTCACTCATGGTTAGTAGTGAGGTGAAGTCATTTATAGTCAAACAACAGGTGTTATTGATGTGCAATGAGGAGGGACTTGAATCAGGATGGGCTTCTGGGTGTAGTGAAGTCGGCAGAACCAATGCCATTGCTATGCAAATTACACAAAGTGTATGGCTCTCAATATGCACAGAAACAGCACAGACACACGCCAGAAACCCTCTGGCACAAAGCCGTCTGGACAGACAAGACCAAAATGAACTCACCAGAATCACAGACACTATCTTGGAAAATATTTAGCAAGTATTGGCATCAAATCTTACTGTGTGAACACATGGTGAGTAACTGATGCCATGAGGATGGGTGGATTACAAAGGATCAGATCTGGTTGATGGCATCAGTTGATGGATCACCCTGGAAGCTTCCAACATGACCATAATGGGGTAGTTGACCTGTCTTTAGACCTGTCTTTAGACCTGTCTTTAGACCTGTCTTTAGAGTGGTCATGTCAGTCTCCTGACCTCCACTCAGGGCAGACCTTGTGCAATGTATCTGATATCCCAAGAATTAACTGGTGCTTTTCCCCCCCTCTGATTTGCCATTTCACCCTCGACTACCAAAAATACATTACACTGACATTAATGTTAAAAGGGGTATTACACAGCATGACCTGGGATACGTACAGTTTTGATTAGGGTCAGTAGAAGTAAAAATACTTCACTAGTATACTCAATGTGCCAAATAGTTACTCATTGCAACAAAATAACCAATTTTCTCCTTATTTTTTATTTTCTCCTCTTTATTTACAACACTATTAAGTGTGTGTGCGTGTGCGTGTGCGTGTGTGTGTGTGTGTGTGTGTGTGTGTGTGTGTGTGTGTCAGAGCATGGGCACCCGACCGAAGCCCGACGGGCCTGGTCGGAGCCCGACGGGCCGGGCCGGACTCGGACAAAAAAAATAGAATATCTGTCGGACTCGGGTCGGGCTCGGGCTTGAACCAAACAGACATTGTGAAAATTGTAAGCAATCAGAGGAAACGTTTCAGTTCATGCAAACGGCAGTTTTGTGATTAAAAAATAAGTAATTGAATATGCATAAATGAAAATGTTGGTAGGCTACTCGTGCGAGTGATCATTATTGGCTGTATGCACGCGCCAAGTTACCAGTGGCAACATGGACGCTCACTCCCAGTCAGCCGTGCAGGAATGCCGAGTCAACTTGCTTTCTTAATAAGCGCCAAATACAGTTGTCAGTGAACGCGTGGTCTTTTGTTGTAGGCCTAGTGTAGGCCATGTTTTAGCATGCCTTCGGTGCTGTCTTAAATGTTGAACATAAAATGACGAAGTTTGTCACTGCATTGCTCGCCAAGGATTACATTTCCAGCAAGGGGTAGCAAGGAGCATAATATGGATTAAAGAAGACGCACACGCTACGTGGAGTTGCCTAAGGTAGGGGCGAAGAGGTTTCCTGTTACTACTTTGTCCGCTGTGACATTTCATGTCCTTCACGTAGGTTCTTAATTCTTGTCACTTTTACTGTAGCCTACAGTTGTAACTATGCGCGTGCAACCTTTCCTGATTTTATATTGACCGCATGGACATCAGGGGAAATGACATTCTCTTGGAGGGCCGAACAGGCTACTGTTCTTCGGGGTGAACTTATAGCCCATCCTTCTTAACGACAAGGAGTGGCATCTTCACCGGCTCGCGGGGATTTATTTGCACTAACAGTAACGTAACAAATGCGTCCATAGCCGCGCTGACTGCATCCAAACCGTATTCGTTAGTTTTCACCCTTCTTATCCTCTCACACCCCTCCCATGCATTTGATCACAGCACCCAACATCTCTGGTCTAACCGAAAGAAACATAAGGTGCGCTGTCACATGTATGCGTGTGTTTATACTTACTATGCGTGCGTAACTAAATTAGGCTACAGCAAATTGCCTCATCCTAGTTGCCTATCCTGGCTATTTATCACGTGCTATTTTGAGTATGAAGGAGGCCACATAGAAAATATTGCTTGCGCACAGGTTCTGTTGTTATTACAGTGGTCTCGGGCTTCGGACGGGTTCGGACACAAACATTTTAATTAGTCTCGGGCTCGGGTCGGGGTTGATCACTTTTCTGTCGGCTGAGGGCCGGGCTCGGACAGAAAAAACCGGCCCGAGCCACGCTCTAGTGTGTGTGTGTGTGTGTGTGTGTGTGCGTGTGCGTGAGAGTGAGAGAGAGAGAGATACGCTATTTGATAGTATATTGACTTGTCATTTACAGTTTTTAAAATGCATGAATAGGCCACGATTTCAGCCAGAGAGCCATTACTCCCTTTTATGTCATAACATCATAACATCAGTAGCCACTCCTCGTAACGTTTTAAAAACCTTGTTCCTTAAATGTGAGTTTGTAATGTAATTTAGGCACTGTAAGACTTTCAACTACTTGTCTTTATCCTTTATCCAGTTTTTAAAATGCTGGAAAATCTTTAGACGGCAAATTCTGACTGCCTTATGTAATTAACATTTGTACAATCAGGCCAGTGATTTGCTTCCTACAGCTCTACCCTTATTGTTAACCTACAATTATAGGAGCGGTGTGTGTGTGTGTGCGGGTATGCATATGGGGGTGTGTCTATGTCTATGTCTGTGTCTGTGTGTGCCTGTGTCTGAGAATTCTTCTTTCAGCCTGCATATTGGGATATTGGGTTGTTCACACACAGCTCAAAGGTGGAGGATTATTTTGCAGAACAGATCTTAGCTCAGGTGTAACCTTTCCTTTATCGCACGCACGCACGCACGCACACACACACACACACACACACACACACACACACACACACACACACACACACACACACACACACACACACACACACACACACACACACACAGAGAGAGAGAGAGAGAGAGAGAGAGAGAGAGAGAGAGAGAGAGAGAGAGAGAGAGAGAGAGAGAGAGAGAGAAAACTCTCCAGTATGCATCTGCTCCCTAGGTCAAACTGGGCAAAAATTTCATGAATTCTGTTTTTCCATCATGAATGATGAATTAGATGCTTAAGTCTGTTCTTTTGCACTCCATAACTTTGTGCGCTCACCTTGACCTGTGTGTGTGTGTGTGTGTGTGTGCCTGCGTGCGTGCGTGCGTGTTTGTGTGTTAATGTGTGTGTCTGTGTGTTAATGTGTGTGTCTGTGTGTGTGCGCTTGTGTGTGTGTGCGCTTGTGTGTGTGTGTGCATGTGTGTGTGTGCGCGTATGTGTGTGTGTGTGTGTCTGTGCGTGATAATGACTGCAGGGACAAGACCACAGTTATCAGGACGCAGCAGAGGCAGTGGCACCAGTCTGCCCATTGCCTCTGTAAAGAGAGAGTGAAAAGATCACCCCAGAATGAGTCCTATTGTCTACCAAACTGCCTGACTTGACTCTAACTTCCATATCTCTCTTTCCCTCCCTCCTTCCCCATTCCCATTCACTCCCTCCCTCATCCAACCCCCCCCCCCCATGCCTTTCCTCCTCCCTCTTACAGAGTTACATTCATGGAAGTAGCCAGGCTCAATATGTGGCCGAGTCTCACATCATCCTGCTGTTGAGTATCCTTTTTCTGCCATTCCTGTGGACAAGCCTGAGTCAGTTCCACACCGTTCCTCCTCAAGCTGACCCCCAGTGCCGGCGGAGAGAGCTGACGCCAACAACTCATCTCCTTTTCCGAAGCCAAAGGATTGATGAATGACATGGAGCGTGAACATTTTAAACCAACCTATTTCCTTGTGCTATAATTTCCAGTTCAGTGTGTCCTGTCCTGTTTTTGTGTTGATGTACATGTGCACACTTCATCTGCTTCTGTGTTGATGAAAGAAAAATAGCCTTTGATTCAAGACAGCCTTTGAATGTCTGGTGGTGCAATTTGACTTTTTTTTTTCCTCTTCACAAACACTCCCCCCTCCCTCTCTCTCTCTCTCTCTCTCTCTCTCTCTCTCTCTCTCCCTCTCCAGCCAAAATGGCTAGTAGATGTTAATCTTATTAGCCAAATGCACACTCACTAATGGGCCAAAAAGTAGCTAGTCAGGTAATGTTTTGCCGGTTGGCTGGTATTAATTTAGAGCCCTTACAATCACCATCACACCCCCTTACAAGGGTATATTATGTAGACATAAACCCACTCACACACACACTTAAGTCAGACAGTTGGCTCTCCCATCTCCTCCCTCTGTTTGCCTCCACCCTTGGAATACTGGCAAGCCTGCTGGCACCTCCTCCTCCTCGCTGGTAGGTAGGAACAACTCTTGGCTGACATGCTAAGCTAGTGTGTGCGTGTGTGTGCGTGCGTGCATGCGTGCATGCGTGTGTGTGTGTGTGTGTGTGTGTGTGTGTGTGTGTGTGTGTGCAGGGCCGCTGACAGCTTTGCCCAGGCCCGGGACAAAATCATCTGAAAGGGCCCCCCTCTCAATGCATTCAATCTAATGGGGACCAAATTTTGGTTCCCCCCTTTTCTCAGTGCCCGGGAAAACTGTCCCGTTTGGAAGATGTTTTGCCCACCACAACCCACCAGAAAATGGAGATTTCTAGAACTGCACACGAGTCTGTGTTCATGTTAGTTTTGCTAATCTAATATGGGAGAGAATATGCATGTAGGCCATGCTCATGAAGTTGCTCTCCAGCATGACAAAATCAAACAGGCCTAGAGCAATTTAAAAGCAGGCTCTAACTTTTAAATGTTTATCTGTTTTTCTTGTGACATAATTGTAAACACAATCTCCAGAATTGGTATTAACAACGCTTTTGCCCATCCCATTTGAAAATGTAGTTTATTCAAGAACCGTTTGAGTGGTCTGTCAACCTGAATGTTTATGGATTAACCACCTCTAACAACCAGGTATGAGGAGTTTCACTGGCAATAGAGAAGCAAACAGATTGCCTTTGCTTCAGCAGGTCGATATGCTTTGCCTTCTTGTGATGCAGTTCTGAGCTGCTTCGTTAGGCTACTACCCAAGGGCTTTTTTCCCAGCTGCAAAGCACTCAAGCTTGTTGTTGTCTTTTATTCAAATAACAGATACCATAAATAATTCTTAAAGACAGAAATCATCCTTCTTACCTGGTAATCACTGTTGCTTGATTTTATTGTCAATTTGATGTTCCCTTAGTGCGTGTAGATATTACTGACACATTCTTACCTGTAATAAAGTCTACTCTCTTGTCAGTGCCACTTGAGGTGGCATTGAAGCTTCGCTGGAAGTTGTTTTTAATGGGTTTCCACAGGACACGGTCACATACTCCTCTAGACAAACAAACACTTGCATGGACACACGTAGAGGCCCAAGAGTTGTTCACAGCCCATGTTTTAATACAAGGCATCTCCGCTTCACTGGAACATGAAATGTTGTAGAAAACAGAAAGGAACGGATTATGTGCCCTGACACATGGTCCAGAAAGCAGACAACAACCAAAATTCAGCAGCAACAACATGAATAAACCTTTTCAGTTTTTTTCCTCCATGTTTCACCAACTGTTTCCTTGACAACAACCAAAGATGCTGCCATTACCATGGGGATGGTCCTGCTGAACGAAGCGGCTACCTCTAAAGGAGACGTGGGCAAGAGAAGGAGTGAGTTTCTCTGATTTGCCTTGTAATGGTTAGGATATTTTGTGTGTGTGTGTGTGTGTGTGTGTGTGTGTGTGTGTGTGTGTGTGTGTGTGTGTGTGTGTGTGTGTGTGTGTGTGTGTGTGTGTGTGTGTGTGTGTGTGTGTGTGTGTGTGTGTGCGCGCTTGTGTCCGTGTTTGACATTTATTTCTGGGCTTCTGTGTATGTATTTATTATTTGTTTGTGCAATTCTTTTCATTCTCTCTCTCTCTCTCTCTCTCTCTCTCTCTCTCTCTCGCTCCCTCTTTCCTCCCTCTCTCTCTCTCCTCTCTCTCCTCTCCTCTCTCTCTCTCTCTCTCTTTCTCTCTCTCTCTCTCTCTCTCTCTCTCTCTCTCTCTCTCTCTCTCTCTCTCGCGGCGCGCGCACACACACCCTTTTTTCCATTTTCTACTTCTTCACACAACACTACACCTTAACACACAATCACCCAAGAGGTTATGTTGGCTTTATGCATTAGCACCAATTCACGATGTAGCCCCTATGCTATGTAAGTAGGATGATATACGTAAGTATATTATGGAAACTGACAAGTTATTTTGGATTGGGGGGGGGGGGTGCTGCACCTCTGTGGCTAACCTGGTGGTGCTTAATGCTAAAATTGTATCCGCCCAGTGCAGGCAGCATGGGGGACTACTTTTTTCCAAATGAGTTGTGAGTGTAATCATGTGGTCAGGAAGATTCTGGAAGGGCGTTGGACATCTTTTACCAATGTAGCAGTACATGTCTACTACCGTTACATGACCTTGTAGCCAGATGCGTGTACAGAGAACTAAAAGGACTTGTACACCAGGATGAACATGATAAAGAAAATAATAACAAATAGAGAGTGTTCAGTTTGTGCCTTATGACTGGGAAACCCGTGGAATAGATCAGGTCTGGAGTATCACACAACTCCATGAGGAGCATCCAGCCTGCCATATTTGCAGCCTACTGTAGCATTTCTTGACACATCCTGCTCCACGGTCTGCTGCTAAACAGTGTTAGTGTCTTAGTCACTTTTCCTCTGTACGTGTAGTGGTGCTGTGGCTGCAAATCAGCCTTCATATGACTCCATGCCAACAGTGGCTTTGTAATCAGCTTGCTGTTTAGGAGAGAGCATCAGCTATGCTTGTCAACATTACGCCAATTTCAACAGTCATCATCTGCATGTACCTTTTATTTTGGGGCAATGATAGTATACAGTAAATATAATCCATGCGTCTTGTAAGGCTCGCATGTTATGCTTATCCATCATCATCATTAAAGGGCTGTACCATTTTGCACAGGGGTGTCGCACAGGGGGGTAAAGTGTGACTGGGTCATTAGAGCACCATGTATATAGGGGGCCCACACGCAGTCCGATTTATGTAGATATAATATGGCTGGGGGGGTCCATTGGAGCTGATTGTACATAGCGCCCACAATTTGCTGCTACGCCCCTGCACATGCCCCATAGGTCTCTTACAGTAATTCAGTAATGAATTTGAAAATGCAATAAAGAATAGCTTTCATTGAGCTGAAGTAATGACAGGACATTACATTACAGGACATCTGTCTTCTGTGTTCTTTGTGGAAATTAATAGTTTGTTTCGTAATGGTAAGAGAATATGATCATGAATATGATATATCGAATATAATATAGAATTTGATACGTTGATTTTGGTGATCCTAGTAGTTAATGCATTTATAGGTAGCTATGAGTGCAATGAAGGTGCAAAACAGCTGTAACATCCTAATTCTGACCTGCCTTCCAGCTCGCTCATCCATGCTATATGTAGCCAGGGGTGTCGTACAGGGGGGTAAAGTGTAACTGAGTTTCCAGGGCCACATGTATATGGGTGGCCCACACATAGGTCTTTCAGGCCGACCAGAATGGAGCCGTTGCCCGCACCAGTTACGTTCAGCACTTAAGTGCTTATCTGCGAACCGCCCGTGTTCATACCGGGCTCTGAACTTTTTAAGCATGTGACTGTGTTATCTGGATGAACCTGCTGACGGCCGCGCTGTTGTCATAGTTCGCGGAGAAAAACCTAGTATTTCGCGGTTCGCATTGCGAACCGACTTTCCGGTTCGCGAGCGCTAAAATCTGTAGCGTGAACAAGACGACCGGTTCGCGATTACGGGCACCGGCACGGTTCTCAGTCGGCCTAAATGCGCTAACAGTGTCAGATTTATGTATATATATCGCTGGGGGGTCCATGGGAGCTGATTGTACATAGGGCCCACAATTACCTGCTACGCCCCTGTTTGTAGCCATGTGTGATAAAATGCAAGGTGCATGAATGAACAGTTCATACTGTACACATCACTGCCTAGGACTGAAGCAGCAAGTGTAAGCACTAGGCTTTCCTCCACTGCAGAAGGTTTCAAGAGAGATGAGATGGATGTGTTTATACTTCCACCGGCTGCTGCCCCTGCTTGAATTTTTGGCCAGGGGTGTATTTCTGGAAACCATAGTTGCTAACTACATTAGCTACTTTGTTGGTTGCAATGCAATTTCCCATTGCCAAATACAGACGTTGCTAACTGGCTAACAACTATGCTTTCGAGAAACACATCCCAGACCTGTTCCACAGTGGCCCAGAGTCCACAATAGAAACATGGCTGGTTCTTATGGAATGTTTGTAGCGCACAAAATAAAAGCATGCACTGTCATCTATGAATGTACTTGTACTCCATAGCACCAGAAATAGACATCGTGTGTCACTGCCAAGGTCATTAATTACATTGATGCACATGGACGCACATGTGGGCACGTACACACAGTTTACATAGCACCACACGCCTAGTCACACATTCGCTTAGTACACATGAACACAAGCACATGCTCAGCAATGCTTTCGCTGGAGTGAGGAGTCAGAGGTTCAGCTCTGACTGCGGTGACTCAAAGACCTCTCCTCCTCCTCCTAGCATCTGTTGCTTTTAATTGACAGTTATGCATATATATTCCAGTCATAATAATGTCATTGTGCTGCCGCCACTGCCAGTATACATTCCTTCCCTTCTGTGTGCGTGTGCGTGTGCGCGTGTGTGTGTGTGCGGGCGTGCATGTGTGCGCAAGTATGCAAGTGTTCTCTCAACAGGGAAAATATGCAGGATGAATGCCTACTGTATATTGAATAGGTAAGCAGGGGAAGGTAAGGGACAACAACAACGAATGTAAGCAGAGGACAAAAAAGATGGGAGAAAAAAAACCCACCAGATGCAGGGGTTGAAAATTGATAGTAACCCAGGCTAGGGGAATGGAGATATGGCGAAGAAAGCTGGAACTATAAAGCAGGCTCAAAGAGGAAGTTGGGGAGACTGGATCCACAAACAGCAGTGTTGATGAATATACACCATTACATGGGCAGCATGGTGTCATGTACAAGAGAATCCAGCCATTTCTGTGAGATTGCCTCCAGAGTAAACATATATAGTAAACAGGAAATACATTGTGTTTCCCCAGAGCTGATGTCAGTCTCCTTTCAATTTGTGTGGGGTTTTCTTTCATGAAGATGGAATAGAGCAGTGGTTTTTAACTTTTTTTTTCTCCCCTTACCTTTGCCCGTACCAATGGCCTGCCTAGAGGATACGTTGAGCACTAGATCGGGAATGACATTATCTGACCAAGAAAGCTGTCACATGCCCAAAGCATCATGCTTGTTGTGCACCTTGTACCTCTTCTATGTGTGTGGAGGGCACTTTGAAAGATGAATTTGCCTGTTTCCTGTTCCTTTTGCTGTGTGTATGTGATGTGGTGCTTGCTAAACGTTTGATTTGCTAAATTTCTGGAGTTTGAAGAGATGCCAGGGGACGAAGCCTGGTGTTCTCACCGGGGTGTCATTAAGCACCACATGCTTTTGAGAAGTTTGGAAAAGAGGCGAGTATTTCAGTGAACCATATGCTGAAGCCCTGGGCAATTTCATCAGATGAGGATCGAATCACTCACCTGGAACAACCCACAAAATAATACACCTCTAAACTCTAGTGGTAACCACTCGGAAATAACCGGCTGCGTTCGTGAAGAAGAGGACTAACTTTTTTTGAAGCATATTTTCCCCTAAATCATGCAGCTGGCAATTGAACTACCTCTTCTGTTGCTAAGGAAACACAGCAGTTCTAAATCATGGCTAAGAATAAGAAAAAAAACTAAGTGGAACATATAAATGTTAAAGGAAAAAGCACTGGTCTTCTCAATAACTTCTTCTCTTCTCTGGCATTGTATCTTAATGTACAGGTAGCTAATGGAATGACGGTAGCCTCAATGTAGGCCTCATCAGATAAAACTGTCTCCTGCATGCCTGTCTTATCCAAGGGCAACAGTCATGGTAGGATGGCCGGCAATGTGTGTTAATAAAGGTATATGAGTTTTATTGACGGTTTTATTGACTGACTCAAATGGTACAACCTTTTCAGGCTCTAATAAGGTCACCAATTGCCTACAGCTGAGTAAAACACTGGCGTCAATATTGAAATACCTTAAGACGTTTGTTGTTTCTACTCATTTCATCTCCCTAAATCAGCCGATAGGGCTGTTATGACATGAGGTGCTTCTTGCGTTTCTTGTGTTTAACCTCAGTCAGCCTCTGGGACTCTGCCCAAATACTTCCCCTCCTGGCCCCAAGCCATAGATGTGTAATGGAGCCTTGTGCCTTCAGCATGATGCCCCCAGCCCCCACTCCGGACACACACACACACACACACACACACACACACACACACACACACACACACACACACACACACACACACACACACACACACACACACACACACACACACACACACACACACACACACACAATTAACTCCCGTGCCTCACCACCCCGGCGGCTCCTTAATTATCCCCATATCGATCGACAGCGGCCATTGTGTCGCGGCACTGGAGCGCGGAGCAGAGTGGAGAGGGCCGCCTTCACATAGCCACACAGCCAGCATTAATCGTTCTTGGCTTCCCCACGTCTCACAATCAGGCAGCTTCATGTAGTCACTGCTATGGTTGAATTGATGTGTATTTGTGGTGGACTGACAAGGTTACTGCTTCTATTTTGGCTGTTACAGTTTCTATTTTGGCTGTAATATTTCAAAGTGTTACGTTTGTTTGACATTTTCTACTTTCAAAACACATGCATGTCCACCCAAAGATACATATGCACACGTACACATCCATCAGCACTTCTTCAGTCCTTACCCTCACCACCTCAACACCTCTTGTGGCACAAGGAGTGCTCTCATTTTTAACAAGGCTTTTTCAGGATGACTAATTTGGAAATTAGCCAGTGACGGCAGTGGTGTAATTGGACGCGCCCTTGCTCAGGAGAGGTTAAACAGCTCTGATTAACGCAAGATTAGCTTTTCATTTTGGCTAACAGCTGCCACTGTTTTCCTTTCACTTTTGTGTGTGTCAATATGTGTGCACATACGTGTGTGTGTGTGTGTGTGTGTGTGTGTGTGTGTGTGTGTGTGTGTGTGTGTGTGTGTGTGTGTGTGTGTGTGTGTGTGTGTGTGTGTGTGTGTGTGTGTGTGTGAGAGAGAGTGAGAGAGTCGCTCAGTGTCCGGTCACACCAAAGGGTAATATTTGTTTTCCAATAGTGTATATACATTTTAAACAATTCTAATTCAATTTACAGTCAAATGAAATGTACAGACATAATTGTTTTGTCACCACCTAATCACTGTTCTATGATAAGTGCAATGATCAGCAGTTCCAGGAGGAGAATGGGCATCATGGCTATAGTTGACATTAGGTACTGACAAAACATTACATTATGACCGTTAAACTTTGTACATCAAATGATTTTTTCATAATCACCTACCTCACAATGATATAAAGTATGTGTGTTTTTTTCCAGAATACTCTGCATATAAATAAAAGGGCGTCCGATGCACACGCTTTCAATAGACCTGCCCAAAATTGCTGTGAATATACTTGATGATATGCCATCTCATCGTCTGCCCATAATTGAAATTTGATGGAGCTTTCTGTTGTGCCAGAGGGTATTGATGCGAGACTTGATTGCAAAAAGAATCTGTGCAAAGTGTAATCCCTTCAGTGTGAAAAAGCCAGGGCGTAAATTATGTTAAAAGGGTATCTGATTTGTGGATAGGAGCGCAGGAAAAACAAGCCAGGACTGCTGACTCCACACTTCCTTGCTGTGTTTGTCTATTTGAGAGCTCCGTGTCCTCATTACTGCTTCTCTCATTAGTCACAGCCTCATTTAAAATGTCTTTGCCTGGATTATGTTTTCAAAAAGAGCTATTGAATCAAAGGTGTACAGGTCAGAGTTCAAAGCACATGGTTAATCCTCTAATGGTGCTGAATATCATCAGTGTCCTTCATTTGGTCACTTCGTTCCTTTATTTGGTTATTACATTTCCAGAGTAGTTGCTACTGTGATCTTGACATCAGAACCTTTTATGGTGTTAATGGATGAGATGCTAATTTATATTTGTTTACTTTGTTCTCTCTCTCTCTCTCTCTCTCTCTCTCTCTCTCTCTCTCTCTCTCTCTCTCTCTCTCTCTCTCTCTCTCTCTCTCTCTCTCTCTCTCTCAATCTCTCAATCTCGTCTTTCATGTAGTCATCTGCTTGGTGGGCCTGGGTCTGGTGGTTTTTTTCTTCAGCTTCCTGCTCTCCATCTTTCGGTCCAAGTACCACGGCTACCCTTACAGGTAAGAGCCCAAGAATCCGTGGATAGAGGATAGAGGATAGAGGACAGAGGCGGGATGAAGTGGATAGTGGAGGGAGGGATGTGAACTCTCAGGGGTCAGTGACTATACTGCACAAGGTTGCGCAAGCTTTCGAAAACATTATTTTTTGACAGGGTTACAACCTGGCTCCATCAGCGGATCCACCACCGCCAGGCTGCCTCCTCTACCCCCCTTTTATATAAGCCATGCCTTATGTTTGCTGTGAAGGTCAGGCACAACAGGCATCTTCTTGTAGAGGCACCAAAACTTCACTGTACACAATGAATTAGTATTTAGTTCACTCTTTATTTAAAGGATAACTTCAGTCAATTTCAACATGCAGTTGTGATGCTCACACTACCCTGGAAGTTACTACCTGAGTTTTTTTTCCTCTTCCTTTCTTTCCAAGATCCTTGGTCATTGTAATGGGGGCAGCGCTTTGTTTACATGCCAAAAAAACATTTTTATTTATTCCCAAAAACATCCAAAAGGTTATACAACATCAACAGATAACTAGCAAACAGCGGTACCTTTTGGGAAAGTATTTGGAGTATGTCCATTTTTTTTTTAATGTAAACAAACGCTGCCCCCATTAGAATGGCTCATATCTCAGAAAGGGCTGAGCCATACAGTCATACCTTGTATATTGTACGTTGATTTTCTTTCCTTATAAGTATATTCCTGGGGGGCACTGTGGCGCAGCGTGCTAAGCCCCCCACATTTGGGCTTGCATGCCCCCCCTCGGGGACCTCGGTCCGAGTCTGGTCGGGGTCATTTCCCGATCCTCCGCTGTCTCTCTGCCCCATTCGCTTCCTGTCACCATCTTCAACTGTCCTGTCAAATAAAGGCATAAAAGCCCCTAAAAAAGAAGTATATTCCTTTCCTCATTCCTCTGTCAGACAACACTACAACAAAAAAGATATTGAATGTCAACACAAACAGCTGATGTGCATAATAAGTGGAGGAGTGACTGTGACTTCAATCAAAATAAAAGAAGGCACGCAGCTTGATGCATTTGGCAGAAATCAATTCCATCAGAATGCTTGATTTCGCAAGCCAGTGAATTTTGGTACTCAAGCTATTCAGCATGACAGAAGTGCATGCCGGCAGTACATTCATATTGGAAAAATGGCACAACGCAGTGGTGCACAGCTCTCTGTGACACCAGGTTGTTATATGAAGGTTCAGATAGAACAGACACTTAAGCTGTTTTTAGGCCAACCAGAACTGGTGCCTTTTACCACAACTATTATCCTGGAAACCAAGGTGCTTACTTTTGAATGACTCACATTGATGCCGCAATGTTTGTTTTGCCACATGTGACCATGTCTAACCTGGCCTGATGTCTACATTATCAGGGTTTGCTGAGGAAAAGGCAGTCTTATTTGGTTCACATTGTGAAACAACTTTTCATTTTCTCCAAACACTCTTATTATCAGCATGAACGTGTCAGTTCTGTATTAGACGTGTGAAACACCACGGTTCTCTGCCAGCCTGAAAATGCTGTCAGTGGCCTTGCTTTTCTGTAAATGAAAAGCACTTGGCAGCAAAGGGGTTCTAACACTGAGGTGGACCTTAAGGTCTTGAGGGTCCGTAAGCTTTTTTCCTATTAAAAATACTCCTCACGATAGCACATGACACTGTTTTTTGGGTTTTGTGTTAGAAATGGTGGTTTTGTAATGAGCCCCTTGCAGTTGGCCGTGGGGGAGAGCAATTGGAGGACAGGGAAGGGAGAAAGGGAGGTGGCAGGAAGGAGATGAAGCGAGACAAAGACAGGGGGGGCGAGAGTTAACGAAAAGCACTCGCGTCTTTTGGTGTCGCTAACGCCTTCAGAGGGATAATGCACCGAGATGACAGGGTTGGCCTAGCATCTCATTACGGCATAATGACACACTTGTTTGCGCTCACATCCTCTCTCTCTCTCTCTCTCTCTCTCTCTCTCTCTCTCTCTCTCTCTCTCTCTCTCTCTCTCTCTCTCATATATACACACACACACACACACACACTGCTCTCACCTAGTGTTCTGTGTGCCTTTGTTCACTTTTGTGTACCTTTTTTCTGATTTAACTCTCCCATCTTTCTACCTCAGTTCATCTTCTTATGAAGGTAATGTTTGTCTTTCATCTTCTGTCTTCTCTTTCAGCTTCCTCATTAAGTGAAAACGTGGACTCCCCACTCACAGCTTCGGTCCACAGGAACACAGAAGCAGCAGTACCTAGAAAAATTGTAGCCGGGGACTGGTCAACTCATACAGTGTGCATGATCTTAACAGTTCAGCCAAGATGTGTCCATCAAAGGGAAAATAAATCTTACTTTGACAACCCAAAGGCCATTGCTGTGGTGTGTGAATATATTTTTACATTTGTGGGTCAGTGTAATGTGCTGAGGCGTCTTTCTCTCTTTCAGTTCATACTCTGCTAATGATAAATGATCAGCGTATTTGCATGTATGCCATTCTTATGTTTATGCAATGGTAAGGATTTCTGGGTCCGCATGTGCGTGCGAGTGCATGTGAGTCAGAGAGAGAGAGAGAGAGGGAGAGAGAGAGAGAGAGAGAGAGAGAGAGAGAGGGGGAGAGAGAGAGAGAGAGAGAGAGAGAGAGAGAGAGCAGACGAGGTAGAGGGAGGGAGAGAGAGGCAAAGTATGTATTATTTGTTATTGCTTTTTTATGAATCCTCCCTTGGGGCTATTGTGCAGTCTCAGCAGATTGGGTTCCCTCTTTTTGTCCCTCAATTGCAGTTTTTCCTATCTAGCCATTCGTCCAATCATACGGCAGTTTCCCATACACCCTACTATACTCTCAATCTCTCTATCTCGCCCTCTTTTCCTTCTACTGCCTCTCTCTCTCCCTCCTTCTTATCAGACTCTCTCTTCTCCTCAACTTCATTACTAACAACCATGAAAGGCCCAAGGAGTGGTATAAAGAAGCCAAACACAATAACCTAGAAGGCATGCGTGCGTGTGTGTGCGTGCGTGGGGGGCTGGGGTGGGGTGGGGAATGAACTAGGACTATAACGATATTGTATCGAACCGAGAAATTGTGATGCTCAGTGTCACAATACTGTATCGTGATCCAAGTAGGCAGTATCGTGAAAGTTTAGTATCTTTCAAAGTTTTGTTACCTTTCTGTCCAGAAAGCAACCACATGATATGATGTGATAGTGCTTCAAATTGCCATCATTATTACTTTTAAACTATTTTATATTATTAGTAGCCTCTTGACACCTATTCTACCAATAAGCTATCATAGTTTTCGTAGATTTCAAAAATCGTGGGGTGTATCGAACCATAGATCAAAAATCATGATACGCACCGAATCGTGAGTTTGGTGGATCGTTACATCCCTAGAATAAACACAACTAAATAAAGTTTATGCACCTCTAAAATGTTAGAATTAGAGTTTACGCCCCTCTCAACTGTTTACTATCAATACAGAGCTCATGCAGGCTCATGCATTATCTACAGTGCATTCATGGTACAAGTACAAAATGGAAGTCTTACCACATGCTCTGAAAGTTATTGTCAAACATGAACATCCAGATAATCCTGACCATGTTTATAACCATAGTCACAGTTTATTCACAGTTAAGTTATTTTAAAACAGCACTTTGTGTATGTTACAAGGAGCCACGGGTAATTCAGCAGAAAAATACTTTTTAGCCCTGTCTCTCCTACTTTCTGCCACCATAACTTTCTATTAGTGTTTGACCTCATCACCTGTCACTGTGAAAACACACACACACACACACACACACACACACACACACACACACACACACACACACACACACACCTTATTCTTGTCATCCATTTCAGAATACATACCCACAATAGTTAACCTGTTCACACAAACACAAAGAGGCAGCATTGCTCTGTGTGCAGTGCGCATGTACTGCATGTTCATGTACATCAAGACCCCTGAGCAGATGTCTACATACCGAAATATGAAATCGGACATATGAGATCTACCGTCTATGCCCATACAAGTGTTCATAGATACTGTGAAACCCTAACGCACCTCTCTGTTGTGCTATAGTGCACAGACAGCTGTAGCCAGTGTGATTGAGAGGGCTGTCTGGAACCCCCCGGGCTTGTCACATGAGTACAGAGAGGCGCCATATCATCTCAGCCCTTATTAGCATAACCACGCTATTGCTGCTAGCTTGCATCCTCGACTGGATTGCATTAAGTGAGCGCTCGGATCTCAATCGAGGGGCCAGTGGAGCACCGAATCAAAGTGGTGTGCCATTTGATTAGGGCCTCCAAGAGCATCTGGCGATTCTTCTCCGCTTGTCACCGCGTATTATGAAGTGCCACTGGATCTGACTGCTTGTGTGCGGGCGAGGCCAAAGGGGGTGGATGAAGTGGCAATCTAATTTGTGGTGTTTGTTCATTTGTTGTCTTTTGTTGTTCTCTTTTTTTACTGCCTCTCTTCCGCCCACATCTGATTCTTGCCTTTGGCTACAGTGTATACCAGTATGTGTGTGTGTGTGTGTGTCTGTGTGTGTGTGTGTGTGTGTGTGTGTGTCTGTGTCTGTGTCTGTGTCTGTGTTTCTGTTTGTATTTTCATTACTCTATCCCTCGCTTGTGTCTTCAGTTATGCCACCCCAGACATATTCCCTTCATGCAGTCACTGTCTGTGTAAAGAAGTTGGTATCTACAACCTAATAGCCCGCTAATTCCTTACACCTTAGACTAAAGGCTCTTTTCCACCGCTAGTTTTCTGGTAGGCCTACAGCGCGACTCGCCCGCCACGTTTTGCTTTTTGGTTGAGCTGTCGTGCCCAAATGAAAAGCAAAAAAAGGCGATTGAGTCGTGCTGTGTGGAGCTGTAGGCCTACCTGAAAACCGGCAGTGGAAAAAGTGTTTGCATCAAATGTGTCAGTAGGCATGTGTGACACTTTTGGTGGATGCAGTGTAAGGGCAACTAACATACCTTCTGAGAACCCTGGACCAACGTAAGCACATGTCTTCCTTGACGGCCAGCTCTGTCCTGAGCTTGCTCCCATTCTGGCTCATCTCCGAAGTTCACAGTTGAGCTGTTGAGCTGGGCACTCTTACAATCTTCTGTTGTCAGTTAGAGGGAAGTGAGGGTGAGAGTTATGTCAGACACTCGTTTTACTCCAGCTGCTGTCTGTATATTAGGGTGGTTGACATGACGCCTTGTTTTTACGTAACATTAGTTAAAAACCTACAAAATTGATATTTTTCCTCTTGAAAACAAATGTAAATGAAAGAAGATGTAGTACATCATGTTTATGGAAAGGTTAATATGTCAAATGTCGTGTGGTGTGACTGTAACATTAATACAACCTGGAATATATACAGCTATAAAATAAACCAACAACATTTTGAATCATTTATAAAGCATTTGACATGATTGCATAAATATTAACTACAAGGGTCTTAAAGACAGGCTCCTAACCAGTTATACCTCAGTTATTGGAGAGTGGTGTGGAAGTTTAAGGTGACTATTAACCTCTTAATATGTCTACATATTGTCTACAATGTTTCTGTCACGCAATGCTTAGGTTCATTTTATGGTGTCCTGTGGTGTGACTGCTCTTATAGAAGGAAAAAAAGGTTTTTTATATACATGAAGACACATATTAAGATTAAACACAATATCATTATCTAGTTAGCATGAGCTCAGAGGTCAGTCATGTATACAAAAGGATTAAAATGGCCACAATGCAGTGAATTTCCTGTGGTGTGACTCCATGTCATGCGGTCTGACATGCTTATGCAATGTGTTACTCAATCTTTACTTGTTTTTCATGTATCATGCAAGGATATAAGGATACCAGGAGATTTATTTGTCACATTCACACAATTATTACAAGTAGGCTAATACAGCGAAACCATGCAGTGAAATCTCAGTTGTCTGCCTGCACGATGCATAGGCGTGTGCGGGTGGGTAGTAGTGTGTGTGTGGGGTGGGGGTTAAAGGAACAATAGCAGAAAGAGCATTGGGGATATGTTTGTGCAGAATATTAATCATTTTATTGTATCTTACTGAAATGTCACACCAATGATGTCACACCACAGGACACATTTTCCCAAAAATGGCAAAAAATTTAGCGAAATTCCACGAACCACTGAGTGCTTTATTTTTTCTATTTTTTTCCGATTTTTCCACCCATTTTTTCAGGAATTGGAATGTTTCCTCAGGAATTGGAATGTTTCCTATGTTTCCTCCTTTAAGTGTGTTACGGCCTTAAACGTCAACCACCCATTACCAACTGTCTGAACATTCTACATGCGAGTCTTGAGAAGAAAACCTAAAAGTAAGGTTTTTTGAAGTGAAATACAATTATTTGTTGGGCTGTTGTGCTATTGCAAACTGAAGGTGCCTTGACAGCAATGACTTCATGAAGAGCAATGCCACCTAAAGAAGAAAAAGCAATGCCGGATGCAACTCTAGAACAGGCCAACAACATCTACATAATGATTACCCTCCATTTGTCATATTGTAAGTTCTGAAAAGGAAAGGTTTGATCAAGGTAAACTGTGTGTCTATGCTGAAATCTTGTATCAGCTACTTAACACCTGACAACTGCATTCTGTTAATAATTCGCACCTTCACTGGCTCTAGGGCTGCACGATTATGGAAAAAAATCATAATTACGATTATTTTGGTCAAAATCGTAATCACGATTATTAATCATGATTATTGAATTTCGCAGATTTTTTTGAAAATTATAACAAGATGAAATATAACCAAGAATGAATTATATATGGGATGAGCAAAATAAAATGAATTGGAATAATTATGTAAAGGCAATAGCATGAAACTTAGGTGGACAGATTTCTGTCCAGAAACACCAGCCTGTCAATATGTTCTGGCTTCAAGGACGCTCTCAAAGGTAGGTCACTATTACCACGACAAAATCACGATTAAAATTTCGACTTCGGTTTCACTAATTTATCACGATTTTCGATTATTTTCGATTAATTGTGCAGCCCTAACTGGCTCCCATGGTTATTTATCTGTATAGCACTTTACTACGAATACCTATAAGCAGGGTGCGATTGTCCCTGTCGTGCCGAAAAGTGAGTGCCTGCCAGAACACGAGTGCCCTCATTGAAACCAATGGAAAGCGATGACCAATTTTTCAGATAGTTTTTACCCATTTTTGCAGATAAATCCGGCACAATTTAAAATGGAAAGCCTATCAATAAAGCATCTAGATTCCTTCTGGAAGTATTACAAAGAACTGGTTACAATTTCGGTATTATTTCCATAAAAGAATCGAAGAATTGTCATAACAAATGTTACAGTTTCATTCAAATAGCTCATATTAAGTGGAGGACGAGTAATGTTTCATAAGCATAAGTTTAGTTAATAAATTATGTAATTCATTCTGCAAAAAATTGTATAATTTTCTCTCAAAAAAATGTCATTGGTTTCAATGAGGGCACTCGTTTTCTGGCAGGCACTCGCTTTTTGGCACGACATCCCCCCCTTCTGGTCTTTATACAGCCACTTTTTCTACATGATTTTATCACAGTTCAATGTAATTCCATTGATATTGCTTACAATCTGAAACATATCCCCCCTTCTGGTTTTCCGACAAATCGCACCCTGCCTATAAGCTACACATATAATAAAGTAATCTTTTGCATCCTTGATGTCAGTCAAAATTGATTGTGATTTCAGTAGATAACATCTCCTTTGTTGACTGCAGGTCAGTGGTGTAGTCTACGTAGAACGCAGGTATACGCCGTATACCCACTTCTTAATTTTGGTAATTTCCGTATACCCACTTCTAATGTACCGTATACCCACTTCTCATATGGCCAGCATCAATCAGTTCCAGGCTATACACACATTATCCTGTAGGTGGTGGTAGCATAAATGCAAAATGTAATGATGCAGGTCAAAGATGACGGCGCCCGGGGTTAGGCTATGCCGAAAGGCTGAATAGTTAGGCTACAATTCAGGTGTCCATTTAACTATGGTTTCATTGCGACCTACCAATCAGACGCGGCTATTCTGCCTTTCATCCATCAAAACAAAAATCTAGCATGGAGCGTGTATCGGTAGTTGCTAAAGGTTGCTAAATTGTAAACTCGAGGCATCTACGAAATGTCCTTGTACATCTGGAGTGACTCATGTTCTCACCATTTGGATCGGATTATACAACTATCATCTCAACATCCGTGGGTTCGCGTTTGCAGGGTAGACTTTCCAGGGCTGTGACAGGTAGGCTAAGGTGTTTAATAACATTATGACTTACCCCCTCGTCTAACTTCCACGAACATTCAAGTTTAGTTCAAGCTTAAATATTAAGTGTTCTGCCCAATTGTTAATGATTTTAATTTTCATTTATGACATAAATGGACATGTCAGACACACAACCTGTTTCATGATGTGATGGTGTTCTGCTACTTTAAAACAATCACTCTGTTAGGCCTTGCTTTATGACCGATGAGTACAAAGATCAGGGGTGGATTGGGAAGAATTTCTCCACCGGGCCAATTTTGCCAAAGCTGGCCCCATACCAAAAACATTTAAATAAATATATAAATAAATATAGCCAAGGCTACACTGTATATTGTCACATGTGTGTGCCCTTGAAAGGTTCTATATATTGTGCATTCTTTTTTCAATCACTTTTTGTTGGCCTACTAATGTATTATTACAATTTTTATTAGCCTACATTATTATGTTCAATTCTGGTTGAAATTTGCATTATCAAACTGTAACCTTTCACACTATTTATAACATAATCATTTTTATAGTGACTTCCAATTTGGATCAGTAATTGTTTCCCAAGTTCATGACCTTTACTTCACAGAAAGTACAAACTTCAGATTTGCACAACAAAACTTTGTTGGATTTTTTATCCAACCAATTCAGGTGAATGTAAACACCAGTGGGTAAGCCATCATTCGTGACCAGGATCAGTTCTGAAATCTGACCACTAGATGGCAGTATACACTAGGGAAATACTCCAGGAATCTATTGACATCCAAGAGCAGGTATAGGCCTATGCATTATACTGTATTATATTATTTTATATTATATTATGTATTGTATTCTATTCTATTCTATTCTATTCTATTCTATTCTATTCTATTATATTATATTTATATTATAAGCACTGTCACATTTTACTCAAGGTGCTTAATCTAAAAAGTAAAATGAATGACGAAGAACTGTTATAGATAGATAGAATAGATTTTACTAGGGCATTAGGGCATGACTATTGAACATCTTTCCGATGGAGAGTTGGAAATTGAGATATTGAGATGCAATACATTTTCGTACCATATAGCCTCTTTGCTCAAGTGCCTTGTACAACAACTCTGATACATGGACGCAAACATTTTTGTCACTTAGATTGGTCGCGAGGGGGTGGCGTCCCGAGCCCTAGCTTGGTAACCACCGAGCCCATGTCTGGCCGAATATACAGTATACCCACTTCTAAACAGTAGACTACACCACTGCTGCAGGTCAATGTGTTTGAGAGTTGCTTAAGCTGACAGAAAGCCACAGTAAGTATAACCACTCCAAACTTGTGTTGAGCATGAGCGCATTCATTTGCACAGAACCTTGAGGAGAATGGGCCAATTCTGTCAGCCAACAACAGACGATGAAGTCTGTGGTGGGCACATGCTGAGCAGAGCTAGAAAGTTTGAGGTTGCTTGGTTTCTGCTGAGCAGATGCCTCCAGATTGTGCGATCAGAATAATAGGCTAACTAACGAAATGAAGTCATGGATCCAAGCTTTTCTCTAGTCTCTGCCTATGCTAGTGGCAACTATATAATGGTGAAAGAAACTAGATTGCATTCTCACATAAAATGCTGGAAGCGGGTTTGCCTTTTGGGGCAGAGATGAGCAGTTTTATTTTTGATATCACTATCCCTAAATTAAAAACAAACTACTATTGAGAAAACAAAGCTAAAAGAAATGTTGGAAAAGTCCATCCACCCAGTCAGAAGTTATGGGCCAAACAATTCAGCCATCTTGGATTCAGCCATCTTGAAAGTGTTGTAGCTCCACGTTTTGGAGATATACTAAATGACATACATGGTATTTTAAAGGGACAGTTTGGTCAATTTCAACATGCAGTTGTATTGCTCACGCTACCCTTGACTTGTCATTACCTGGTGATGCCACATTTTTCGGCTCAGCCTGTCAAGTTATTCTTTTATTAACAGGTTTGCAGGTAAGTATAACAGACCCAGACAGCAATTAGATTTGGGCCGGGTCCGTTTTCAAGTCAGCAGATCCGCATAGCAGTCACAGTCATTTTGCCGATCAGCGGCAGCTCCGATCCGGACCAGTAGTTTGACCGTCAGTTTTGAACGCTCCTGGCGGATGCGGGCCAGATAAGCAATCCGGACGCGCCATAATAAAATAATTCAGTCCGATTTGAAGGCGCGTGGTGGGTGCGGGCCACATAAGCAAACGCGGACGCGCCAAAACTGAATTTGTTCCCCAACTGTCACTTTCCCGGAACCCTCAGAGAGAGACCGTTCTTCAGTTTACCTCAGCTGAACTCAACTATCCGCCTGTGTCGCGTTTCGTCCAACACTGCACTGTCGTGACTTGATCATGGTAAGTAATTATTTAACTTAATACTATGGTAGTAGAAGTAAAATACACTGGCTCGCCGTCGCCACCTTCTCTTTCAGCTTTTAGTCCAGTGAGTTAATTACCTCCTCTGTTATGTCGTGAAATGGCTTGGCCGACCACTGAATCATAACACCGCAGCATCGCGCTAACTTGCTGCTGTCTTTGTGGCTGGCAGGCTGTGGCATCATAAGCTTTTGATGAACCCACTCAAAATGTGCCATAATCGGGCTATTTGAGTCCATTTTAGCGGCATTAGCAGTAATGGTGATAATCTTTTATGAAGCTAACATCCCAAACATACCCTATCAACACGGGACAAAGGCAGGGTAGTTTCTAGTCGGCTAGCACTACTAGTTCTGTAACTAGGACCGCTGTGATGTACATGATTGATATGTTCGATTATTTTCAATCAATTTCTGATGGCTTAATAATCACCGTATCCATGTTGTGCCGCCGGCAGCAAACATTCTGTGTTGTGCTATTAGCTCACCTTGAGCTGAATTCATTTGACATCACGCAGTTTGTAGCCTAACTCCTTGATTGTTGTAGCCTATTTACACAAATCCTAAATGGTCGTATTGTTATCTTAATAACTGCATTGTGATATAGGCTATAACCTGGATTAGGCTTCATCAAAATACTGTGCATTAAAGCTCATGCATGTTGTATGCAAAACGTTCAAACTTTTTTTTGTCTTTCTTTTCCTCTTTGCTTTGGGTTGGTTGTAGGTACAGCCATTCCTTGATCGGCCCGACACCAACATTAGGCCTACGGGATGTATATGAAGCAAGCTGCCTCTGCATCAAGTGAGAGAAGAAGCCGCCACTGAAAAGCTTTTTGGACTGTCATTTGAAGGTATGAGCCGAGAGTTGTAAACATGGATGCCAACTGTACAATATATTTTCACAGTGAAATCCCAATAACTATTATTCATAATTATTTATTCTTTTTCTGCTACAGGACACAAATGAAAGGACAGGAATTCTGCTCTGCGGCGTTGGCCTCGCTATTTATTCAAGAAGCCCTCGGACACCACCAGAATGTATGAGGTAAGTTGTTTTTATGTTATGCATTAAAGCCCATGCATGCTGGCACGCGCCCCCCCTCACTCACACACACACACACACTTGTTGTACAGCACTCAATAAGAGCTTGCCCGATGCTGTTGTTTGGTGGCCTGAATGTGCATAGAATACCTACTGTCTACTTGAATAGGTTCATTGTATGTTCTATGTATTTCTATGACAAACTTTCAAACTTTTTGTGTTTCCTTTTCTCTTTGCTTTGGGTAGAATTGTAAACAGTAGGCACAGTCATTCCTTCATCGACCTGGCATCAACATCGCTCGATGTGTATGAAGCTGCAAGTGAGAGAAGAAGCCGCCATTGAACACCTTTTTGGACTGTCATGTGAGTGTATGAGCTGACAATTTAACTTCTTTAACTGTTGATTCTGCTAAGACCTATGTAAGTGGCATGATAATGTCTCATTTACACTAATGTATGTCAAGCTGGTCTCAGGCTAACAAGACTACCATGAAATCTTAAAGTTTTGGACAGACGTCCGTCTCAATTTCACCACTGTGTTGTGCCATACTGGACAAGTATTACTTGCTCAGTTTTGACAACCTAATTATTCTATATTCTGCTGTGCGACTTGTGCACAAAATTATTCAAAATTCTTCTGCTCCACCACCTCTGAAAACTTTTATCCATCCTTGCTCTGAACATATTAGTAGAACAACTAGATCTACCACCAGAGGAAATAGTAGCCTCCCAAGCCGGGTAACAGCATACATTTGCACAATCTGTGTTTGCAGAGCAACTAAATAATGGAATGCCCTTCCCACCCACATAAAAGGCATTACAAACTTTTATTCATTCTCACTTGGAGTGAAGAAATGGCTTTCATGTACCCAGTCTGGTCACCACTAATAGTTTTGCTCATACCTGTTTTGACACTGAGCATATGGTAGTTTTTACATATGGCATATTTTAGTGTGTGTGTGTGTGTGTGTGTGTGTGTGTGTGTGTGTGTGTGTGTGTGTGTGTGTGTGTGTGTGTTATATGTTTTCTTACCTGCCCCAGGGAATGCAGATGGAAATTAGCTTTTAGCTATAATGTGGTGCAGGTCATCTTTTTTTTTTACTATGTAACTAATGTACTTTGCACATGGTCCCTGATGAAATAAACCAATAAACTAAACTAATTGTAAACATGGATGCCAATTGTACTATATATTTTCACAGTGAAATCCCAATAACTATTATTCATAATTATTTATTCTTTTTCTGCTGTAGGACTCAAATGAAAGGACAGGACTTCTACTCTGCTGGGTCGGCCTCACTTCATATTCAAGAAGCCCTCGGACGTCATCAGAATGTATTAAGTAAGTTGTTTTTATGTTGTGCATTAAAGCCCATGCATGCTGGTGCGTGTACTCTCTCACTCTCACTTACTCACACACACACACACACACACACACACACACACACACACACACACACACACACACACACACACACACACACTTGTTGTACAACACTCAACCAGAGCTTGCCTGATGCTGTTCTTTGGTGGCCTGAAAGTGCATGGAATACCTACTGTCTACTTGGCTAGGTTGACTGTATGTTCTGTGTACAGGGTCATGTTCCCACAGCCCAATGGTCCCACAGCTTATTCCTGCTGCTCCATGTTTGTGTGTGAGATTCGAATGAAATCCTATAGGGAGTATCATGATCTGTTTCAGTAGTTACAGTACATGTTGACAAGCATATTTCTATTGGTGAAATTCAGCTTCCTACTGTTGATGGCACCCACACAGCTCCAAGCCATGCCACTCCCACTACCATACTTGACTTTCAGCATGAGGCACTTTCCTTTGTACACATCGCTTTTTACCACCACACATGTTTGACACCTATCTAAAGCCAATTCGTTTATCTTGATGTCATTAGATCAGAGGACATGGTTCCAGTAACCCATATCCTTAGTTTGTTTGACTCTGATGAGACCATGATAAACAAATTTGCATTTGATGCTGTCAAGCATGTGTGCCATTGACTGAAATGTTAAATACATCATTGCCGCGAATACATTTCTAACCAAATATTAAACATTGACATGTTATTTAGAAAGTCGAGAATTTTAACTGATTTGATATGACGATATGACCTGTTTCTTTTTTTCTGAAGAGAATGGTGATTTCATCACAATCTTTTAATTTTGTGAGTTACTTAACTCATGGTTTCTTGAAGCCAAAAATATGCAAGAATAAACAAATTATTGCCATAGTTTAAAATGTGGGTTGTGAATCTATAATCTATGAAAGTGTAACATTATTGATGGAATTGTGGAAATAAATAAACATTTTCATGATAGTCTAATTTTTTGGCCAGCACCTGTAAGCTTATGTGTCAGTTCATTCACAATCGTATGTAATTTGTGCCTGCACATACATCTGCATATTAAGTCTAACGTTTCCCTTCTGCTTTGTGTGCTTTTTAATATCTTACAGTGTGAAGAGGCAACAAGGGAGAGATGAACGCTATCAAAAATGTGGAGATGGATCTGGCAGCCGACCGCTTTGGCACACACCCAACAAGAAACAAAACAATAAAGAATACTAAAATGCATAATTTGTAACCAGCTCATTTTTTGAAAACATTGTTTGCTCTTGCTTGAAGGTGCACTGTGTAAAATTGTGGCCAGAGTAGGTATTGCATCTATGGTGCTCATTGAAACTGTGCTGTCTACTGCTAATTTAGATTTTTGCATGAATACCAAAGTATAGTGAGTTTTGCAGCTAAAAATGTCTATTTCTAGAAATTCAAAATGGCGGACCATGGAGGAAATCCCCCTTTTCATGTATGAAAAGTGCAAATTTCCCAGTCATGTTGAATAGTTTGGTGGTGGTAAATATCTGTTAAAAAGTTAACATTTGTGAATGGGCATAATGAATAACTAACAATATTACACGGTCCACCTTTAAATACAAATCCGGATCAGGCCCAGATAAGGCCCGGATAAGGTCCGGATATGGGCCAGATGAGCCCCAACTGTGTATTACGGATCAGGGCCAGATCATGGTCAGATGCGTATTACGGACCTGGGCCAGATCTGGCCCAGGTCCAACCACAAATTCCAAACATGTGGATTGGACCTGGGCCAGATCCATTCCGGATCCATAATCCGGACCTGTTCCAGCTCAGCGCCATTGTAAAATAAGAAACCGGGCCAGACCAGGATTGCGGACTTGGCCCAAATGCCTGCCAACATCTGTCACAGATCTGGGCCAGACCCATTTTGCTGTCTGGGGAGTGATCGTTCTTCACGTCTCACAAGCACTTGACCTAAAACTGAACTGAACGTGAGGGACCGGAAGCCCCCTCTATCTGTCGCAGGGCATTCTGCTTTTCCATGTACTGGCGTTTTCCCACATCTATAGCAGGCCCTTGCACTTTGCTGCGATCGTGCAGGTTTGTATCTGCCTGGAGCCTGTGCCAGCTTGGCCGGGAATTTGGGCTTTCTGTAGCTAGCGGTAGCATGCACAGCATCGACATTGTTGCATTCGCTATTTTCACCTCTCAGGTCCGACTGCTGTCGTCGTATTTCTTCCGAAAGCCTCGTCTTTTCTATGGCAGTTTGGAGCGTGAGGTCTTTGTCTAGCTGTAACTTCTCGGACAAGGACACGTTTCTCAATCCGACTACCAGCCTGTCGCGAATCAGCTCCTCATGTAACTGTCCATAATTACAATGTTAGGCTAAACTGTATAGAGCAGTGATGAAGGAATCCACCGTTTCCCCCGGCAGTTGTACGCGCTGATTAAACTTGGTTCTCTCATATATGACATTCTTTTTCGGTACGAAGAATGCATCAAAGCCTGCTTTCACGTCTGAGTATTTCTTCCTAGCATCTGCTGTTAGCGTTAGCCCCTTTAGCACATCCTCGGCTTCATTGCCCATGCAATACACCAGCGTGTTTACCTGGTTTTCCTCTGGCGTTGCGTTTAGGTTGCTTGCAAGCCGAAAGCGGTCGAATCTCCTAATCCGCGGTTCCCATTCTTGTGGCTTGGTGAAATCAAATGGCTCCGGAGGTTGTATGGTGAACGTTGCACTTGGCGTCGGTCGCGCCATTTCTGCCAGCTCGTCCCTCGTTTCGCCGCCAGAACCACCTGCCAGACTTTCGTTTAATCCGCTGGATGTACGACTTCCCCTCTTTGTCTTCTTTTTCATCTTTTAACTTTCTCCGATCATGCGTCGTCGCCCATTTCTGACACCATGTCAAGTTATTCTTTTATTAACAGGTTTGCAGGTAAGTATAACAGAGCGATCGTTCTTCACGTCTCACAAGCACTTGACCTAAAACTGAACTGAACGTGAGGGACCGGAAGCCCCCTCTACATTCTATGGCTTTCACAATAAAAGGCATCACATAGTATTACACCACACAGCCCTTTCCGAGATATGAGCAATTCTAATGGGGGCAGCGTTTGTTTACATTTTTAAAAAATGAAACATAGGCCAACTCCAAATATTTTCCCAAAAGGTACTGCTGTTTGCTAGTTGTCTGCTGATGTTTTATAACATTTTGGATGCTTTTGGGAATAAATAAAAATGTTTTTTTGAAATGTAAACAAAGAGCTGCCCCCATTACAATGACCAAGATCTCGGAAACGGCTGAAGATGAAGAAAAAAAATCTCAGGCACTGACAAGTCCAGGGTAGTGTGAGCATTACAACTGCATGTTGAAATTGACCAAACTGTCCCTTTAAGTTGGCTAAGGAACACTGCTTATGATATAATTTTGAAAATCAACATGGGTCCGAATGGGATTCGAACTCACAACCTCCTTATCTATAATCCATCACCTTTGCCATTGATACTAAATGACATGCATGGTATTTGAAGTTGGCTAAGGAACACTGCATAAGATATAATTTTGAAAATCTACATGGGTCCAAGTGGGATTCAAACTCACAACCTCCATATCGCTAATCCAGCATTCCATCAAGACAATATCAAATTGCATTGAAGAGCTGAACAATAGATTTCTAGAATGGTAGTGCAGCTGCTCGTTAAGAATAGAATGTTGAGAGAAAGTGACAGTTGAGATGGAACCCTGTATTGGCAGCACCTGTTTTGATTGACTGTATGTCAGTTAGTATTGTGCTCTAAGGCAGAGGGCAGAATCAAAACAGTTTCTAGTTTTTAGATCGCTGTTGTTAAAAAACTAAAAAGAATTGGCACATGTCCTTTGCACAGATTGGAGTCATACGTGTGATCTTTTTAACAGTCCTTGAAAGAAGTTTATAGGTTAAACGGTTCAGTCACAAATGGACCTCTTGTGGAAGATGTGCTGACTTCTACAGAGAGGCACTTCAAGAATCAATAGGAAAAGCCATTGGGCCAGCCCTGCACTTTTCACACACCTGCCATTTAAAAAGTAATGGGAGTTGGGACATGATACTTTCACCGTTTGGAGTCATCTCGTAGAGCTCGCTAACAACATGTCAACTAAACTTCTAGGTGAAAGTGTTGATGTTTTATGAACGAAAAAGCCTCCTACACTCTGATCTGTAGAGTGGACGGTGAAGGTTCTACCATTGTTTTCAATGGGGACCCAAACTCGGGGGGGGCATAAACCAAAGTGGGCGACACCTTTTTTGGCGACAGGCTTTTCCTGATTCTCTTTAACACTCTGTAGGGCTTATAATATTGTTTCTGTGAATCGGAAACACGGCCAGTGGGGGCGACGGACACACCACTTGCAAGTGCAGCATGTATACATAATGAGTATGCACCTGATAACAAAGGCCAGACTTCAACCAGATGTACGTATAAGCTGTAGAGCAGAGCTTCCCAACCTATTCCTGTTTGGGCTCAATTTTGAAATTTTCACAAATGTTTAGTGCCCATATCTGACACAATAAACAATAGGCCTACAACTCAAATAAATAGTCAACAGCAATACACACACAAATATTATGATTGTTAGAAAATGATTTCAGGTCTTGGAATACTTTCAAGGCCACAGTTTGAGACTACTCTATAGAGATCCGGATATTATGCTGCTTGGTTCTGCAGCTTTGACAGGCTACGAATATAGTCTCTACACGTTATAGAGGTTGTTCTCCATATCTGGTTAAATAGCACCCTTTTACTAGCTGCTGCAATATGGGGTCATATTTCAGGTTACTAAAAATATAGAGAAGTCTCTGAAATCCTAAGGACTTGACTGGGTGTCATCCCTTGGGAAAAACTCTTTCCAAACAATTCTAGGTATACACACTCTGTAATATTTTGTGGCCTACAACTCTCACTACTTGAAGCCTCAGACTGTCACTAGAGGCTGCAGAATCTCTTGTGGGATCTTTTGCTGGTTCATCTTGTAGTAGGCCTATACATAGGGTTTTTCTTGCAACAGCTGCTACTTAATTCTCTGTGGCCAGAGAGGTGAGAATGTGCATACACTGCATCTCCAGAAATGCACCAGAGAGCAATCAGGGGTTTTAAATTAAAAGCATCCTTGCATGAATACTCTAGCCAACCTACACAGCTACATGCTTTGGACTGGGAGAGATATCCAATGCATGTTTCATGAACACCATTATAACTCAGGGACCAAAATCTTAAAGGGGTATGCCACTATTTTGGGGCTTAATACAGTTAAAATCGTTGGCTGGTGTTTATAAAGGTGGTAAAGTGTCTTATTTTTCATGTTAAGCATCGTCTTGCTTTAAGACAAGTTAAAAGAGGGAGTATGTAGCTAAGCTAGTGAAAGTCAATGGATCCGTGTAGCATGTAGCATGCTACACGGATGCATTGACTTTAGCGACATGCTTACTCTTTTAACTTGTCTTAAAGCAAGACAACGGCTTACATGAAAAATAAGACACTTTACCACCTTTATAAACCCTGGCCAATGATTTTAACTATATTAAGCCCCAAAATAGTGGCATATCCCTTTAAGACACGAAATAGGAGAGGAGAGACTAAATTCTTACATGTGACTGCTGTCACTTAACTCTGCTCTGAAGTAGCACACTAGCAGTCATTTTAAATAGTGTAGTGTGGTGGATATCACACAACGCAGATTTGTTGTGACATCTGCAGGCTCCTCTTCATCTCATATTCATGTTCACTTTCTTAATTCTCTCATGGGATTGGGGGTGTCAGAAAAACAGGAATTACATAATATAATTTGCATTTTCAACTCAGTTTGTCTAAATATAACTTTTTCAAAAAAGTGAGCATTTAATTGCATGGTCTCCCTCCTTCATTATTATCTACCCTCTTCTCCCACTCTTTATTTCCCACGTCGTCCTCTTGCATAAAGAGCCAAAGGTTTTGAAGTAGTCTGGGTTGTAATTACACAGGTTGTGGCTGAGTGAAGAATCTGGCAGCCATAGAGTGACTTCCATTTAAATCAGGCTTCTGCTCCGGAGGCAGTTCTCGAGCAGCCAGGCTCGTCTGCTTGCCCAAACTGAACATCAGTTAGGTAAACAAATGGGCCTCTGCTCATTCACACCTGTCCAAGACTGGAGGCCTGAAGATACAAAATCAATGGAAGATCTGCCTCACAGTTCATACATCAATTATTACTCAGTTTTTTTGTCTTATATGGCAGAGACAAGTAGTACACAGCAGGCCTTGAATATGCTGATGTGATGATGTCTCAATTATATGAAAGCACTTATGCCGCACTGACTGTGAGGATGGTTCATACTAACCCCAACTCCGATGAAGTTGGGACGTTTGGTAAACAGTGAATAAAATCAAAATGCTATCATTTTCAAAACACTCAATCTATTCATTAGATGGAGAATAGTGAAAAGACAACATATTAAGTGTTAAAACCGAGAAAAATATTGTTTTGGGGGACATATGTACTCATTTCTAATTTGAGAAATCCAACACGTCTCAAAAGAGTTGGGACGGGGACAATAAATGGCAGCAAATGTCGAGGAAGACTAAAAACAAAACAAAAGACAACACTTAACAGTTAAATACATTAACCGATGAGATGATTTTATAGAAAAAAACAGTGTCAATTCCTATCTTGGACATGATTTCACCAGCTTAAATGGTGGGTGTATTCCTTGTCATGTTTTGCAATGTTTTCCTTTCTGTAGTGCTTACAGTGTGACAGGTCTTGACCAAAAACCCACCATTTTATCACATGCTGGTCCTTATGATGGAGCCAAACTGTTAAAACATAGTAGAGAATGCAATTTGACCTTACTATGTGGCAGTAATCGAAGATCTCCCTTCAAAATATAATGCATGAGTGGCTTTTCATGCTGTTTAAAACCCATTTATACCATTCAGCACTGTATTTAACTCTACAGGTGAGTGAGAACATCTTAACCAATGCACTACTGCATCCGCATGCCATCATGGAGGCTGACTTTTGAAGCTAGCACTAACACAAGTTGGATGGTCCATTTTCACTGTAGCACAGGATGTGCAATGCTCTATTATTGTCAAAAAAGAATGGACTTCTACAACTTCTGCTGACTTCTGTAAGCAAAGGACAGTTTCCCATGTCTTCTGGGTCTATTTCAAGTGAGCTCAGGTGCTTAGGAGAATGTTAAACCCCTGTGTCATTTTCATGCATTAAGCATTCTTAATATGGTCAATTTTCAATAGCTCTAGCACTCCAGGAATTAGAGTGAGACTACAGCCAATATATATTTCATGATGTCATGAACCTATACAATGATTTTATTAACAAAAATATGTCTTATATACACTCAATCGTGGTAAATCAAAGGGAATTCAAAAATGTATGTAAAAACTATGGTAATTATTCCCTTTGCATCTTTAATTCTGAGTGACTCAGCCTCTCTGTGATGATCTTATACCTGGACACCTATATTGTCCGTCAGTACAATTCATTTTGAAATGTTCTTCTTTGTTGTTTTATCTTATTTGGATGTTTACTAAATTTCACTGATCCCCGTCCCAACTCTTTTGAGACGTGTTGGATTTCTCAAATTAGAAATGAGTACATATGTCCCCCAAAACAATATTTTTTCTCGGTTTTAACACTTAATATGTTGTCTTTTCACTATTCTCCATCTAATGAATAGATTGAATGTTTTGAAAATGATAGCATTTTGATTTTATTCACTGTTTACCAAACGTCCCAACTTCATCGGAGTTGGGGTTTGTACGTTCTTGCTGAATATGGGCACTATATTTAGTGACACCCTTCGAAGCTGGGCATGAGCAGTTGATGGAAAAGGGTCATGCCCTGATAGTTCTAGCTGGAATAAAGTGCAGCCAGAAATGGATGTCTCAGAAATGGCTCAGTGCTGCAGTGCAAAAAAACAGCACATATGCACTGCTACACACTAACACAAACGGCTCTACCAGTGAGGCACAAACGATGAAGAAATACCAAAACCAAATCTTCACTCAATTAAGGGTTAAAACAACTCTAATTAATCATTAATTAATTAAAGTGCTCAGCTGGAACAAAACTGAAACAGCATTGTTTCCCCTGGGGTCTGTGAATGTGAGGACTCGGCCCATCCTGAAAGAAATCCTTTCTTCTACACTTCAAACAGAAAGAAAAACCCAAGATGACAGCTCAGATAAGGTCCCCTCTCATGAAGTGGGTGTTTTAAGTCTGTTTTCCATAAACAAAATCCTGAAAAAGGGACAAGTGTGTTAAGCACCCCAACCCTATCTGCCATCTCCCCGCTTCCACTGAACATTAAAGGGCCCTTTTATTTTTAGCATAATTAAAAAATGAACGACAACGTGAATCCTTCAGAGTTAATTACATTCATGAAAAGCCGCACCCACGTTGTTGGCGTGGGTTGAACGAGTGACAGGGAGCTTCGCATTTTAATATGGGTGGTTAGCTGATTTGTTTTCTTTCCCTCCTTTTTGCAAAAAAAATAAAAACCACACTGTAAGACTCAAATTACTGAAAGCTGATTGAAGGGCCAGTAACGGTAGGGACACATAGCAGGCGAAGCGAGCGAGGCGAAGATAGGCAAAATTCACTGACAGTTCAACCGTCATCAGGTCGTCTCGGCGAATCAAATGGAATGGAACAGTTATGTCGTTGATTTGATTGGGCCGCCGCAGGTGAATTCGCTCCTCATTTGCAAAACATTAAACTTTGTTTAATAATTTCGCTTCGCTCCTGTTCGCATGCTTTCGCTTTCCTTCGCCTCTCTCATCGGAATGAATGGCGAAGTTCGCCTCGCTTGGCCAAATTCGTCTCTATGTGTCCCTACCGTAAAGGTGCCTTATATCAAATCGGAGAGTGGAATAGAGGTGGGAACATAGGCTAGAGAAGGACTGACTGACTGAGCCACCATACACCAAGCTCAGTCACTGCCCTGTTATGTGGGAGGTTCAGGCACTGCAGGCAGACGTGCTTTTCAGTGGTGGTAACATGGTGTGTTGAAGTGATGATGTTGCTGGTGGTGGCACAGGTGGACAACAAGCCTGTCTTCCCAAGTGATGCTCTCCCTCTGAGCAAAGGAGAGGAAGAGGAGCCGCTCTCTACCCAACTGCTCATCAGCACGTCGTTTAGGAAACCCAAGCTCTCAGGTGGCATTTCATTGTTACATTTACATTTTTATATGTCTGACAGACACTTTTATCCTCAAGCGACTCACAAGTAAGTGAGGTGTTGGGGAAGAGCGAGGGTTGAGATGGGGAGAAATACAAAAGTAATAGAAGTTATTTATAGTCATCTCAGGGGGGGATGGAAACAACACTGGTGCCAGGTGGAGGCGAAGCACCGTCGGTGCGATAAATGTATACATAAAACTGTATATCCACCCTCCCGGCTGCTTGCTTACAAACAGCACCCCCCGTTGAGCCTGTCATTAAAATAAATTGCTGCATAAAGCAACACAGGGCTGGGGAAAGAGGGTATCTGTGCGTGTGCGTGTGTGTGAGAGTGTTTGAGAGAGAGAGAGAGAGAGAGAGAGAGTAACTGTGTGTCTCTCTTTGTGCCTCTGTGCATGAAAGCACTTTGAGGAAAAGTATTTAAACATGGACTCATGAACACGAATGGGGGACAGGTGATAGTGTGGTGATGGAGAATAAACACAATTTCTTCCGTTTAGATCTCACAAGCTCACCGTCTCTGAGACTTAGTGCTAGTCTAGTCAGCTTGGAGCACCTGAAGGCAGCGCTGGTTCACTGATGTGAAACATTCAGGGTTTTCTTGTACTTTGTAGGTATACACTGCACTGCTTTAGTTTCCCCTTCTGTTGCAGAGTAGAGGCATGGGTATGTCAACACTGCTATGGACACAATATGTTTTGTGGTAATAGTTCAACAGGTATTGTTTGGAGCTATTTTGTTGAGGAGTATCAAAAGCTAATTGTGTCGCCAACTAAGATTTGGGCCTATTATCTTTTATCTCATCATGATCTGGCGGGTAGTAGAAAAGCCAACTCGCACCAACTGTAACTGGCACTCCCAGTTCATATTCCCCTATATTCCGCAATAAGTCATAGTCAAGTCATACTGATAGGAGGGAGCCCTGTAACTGCACCACAGTGGGAACAACGAGGGGTTCACTATTTAAAAGACATATTCAGTGACTCTGACGTATTACCATTCTCTGACCTACAGAATACATTCAATTTGCCACGTTCTTCCTTTTTTTCTATTTATTAATTATTACCTTCGCCAGAAGGTTATGTTTTGCCCTCCGTGTATTTTTATTTGTGAATATGTTTGTTTGTTTGTTTGTACTTCGTATAACTCAGTCAGAACTGAGCCGATTTTTATGAAATTTTGTGGGATGATTAGTCATGACCCAAGGAACAATCGATTAGTTTTTGGGAGTGATTGGGTCAAAGGTCAAAGGTCAAGGTCAAAATGTTTGTTTGTACTTCGTATAACTCAGACAGAACTGATCCGATTTTTATGAAATTTAGTGGGATGATTGGTCATGACCCAAGGAACAATCGATTCGTTTTTGGGAGTGATTGGGTCAAAGATCAAGGTCACGAAAAGGTCAAAAACGTAAATTGAGCCGATTTTTATTAAATTTAGTGGGATGATTGGTCATGACCCAAGGAACACTCGATTACTTTTTGGGAGTGATTGGGTCAAAGGTCAAGGTCAAGGTCACGAAAAGGTCAAAAACGTTTTTCTTTGCCAAGCACTATATGCCAGAACAATGTGTGCATGCTGAATTGAATAAGAGGTCAAGACTGGGCCAAAAATGTAATATTACGATATTCCGGTCCGATTTAAATGAAACTAACACCAAAATTTGGAGAATGTTATGCCCCACACTCTGAAGATGGCCAGAAAAAAGTAAGTGGCGTAGGCGAAGGTTTGCGCTCTACCGAGTGCCCATTCTAGTTAAGATCTGTGCTCAAACCACAAGCTCAGCAAAGCTCCTTGCCTACTCATCCTATCCGGAAACTGTTTACTAGTCAGGTATCAACAAAAGGTATGGTATCTAGGCTTTACCAATTCTTGGTCATTCCCAAACATATTAACCTTCTGATAGAAAGGGTCTGGTTGCGGGACTGTCCTGATCTAAGTGAGGAATTTGATTGGGATGATGTTTGGTCCAGCAATTCAGAGGTGTCGCCAGAGGCGTATCTTGCTACCAGGCAAAGCAGGCAGCCGCTTGGGGCCCCCAGATAGTGAATAACAGCCCACACTTTACCACAGTAGTGGCGATTTTGGTTCAAATGTTAATTGTTTTGCATTTTCACTTGGGGCCCCACCTGACCCTAGAATCGCCTCTGGGTGTCGCGTAATCCTGATCACCAGCACATTCATTATAATTTCATCCATAGAACCTATCTGACCCCTGTAAGAATGCACCACATGAAAATAATCAATAGCCCTTTTTGCACATTTTGCCAAACCCAATCTCACGGCACCTTTCTCCATATGTTCTGGGACTGTGGCACTGTCTCTCAGTTTTGGGGTGATGTTGCATCCTGTCTGTCTCGTTTGTTCACTGTCAATGTGCCTGTTCACATGGATGTTTTGATTCTGAATGACTTATCACCTCTCTGTGTTGCTGGAGTAACTCAGAGGGGAATCTATGCTGAACTAACTGCTGCCAAGAAGATGGTAGCGACACGGTGGAAACCACCCCATGATCTCTCAATGTGGCATTGGAGCCTCATGTTTCTGAACGTTATATTCATGGAACTATCCACAGCTACAGTACAGTCAATGGAGCTCCAGAAAATACTTTGGACTTTTGGCGCAACATGGCTGACTATATCAAAGACTTGATGGGAAAATAGAGTCTTTTTGGTTTTGTTTTTAGTTTTCATGTCGTGTTCTTTCTTTATTTGTATTTGTCTGTTTCTTGTCTTTGCAGTGGTTATGTGTCTGTGTCGTGTTTGTTGAGTCTTGTCTCACCTGGCCCTCCCTCTTTTTCCCATTTTATGTGATTTATAATTTTGTAATTCTGTTATAACAATAATCCTAATAAAAATTTGATCAAAAACAAAGCTAATTGTGTCAGTGAGTTTTTTGGGGGAAAGCCAGTGTCTCTCTCAGTTCCTGGGGTATCTCCGCAGATGGACATGTCTAATAATGGCCCCGAAATTCAACAAGATTTCGTCATTTCACAAAAAAAGCTCTGAGGTAAATGGAAGTTGCAATATGTCAGATATTATGTGAGATATTGCGAACTCACAAATTGAGTGCCGTGAAGTGTACAAAGGGGATAGAACTTTCAAAGGCTTTCAAATAGTGTTAAAGCCCCACAAACCAACTTTGAATACAGTACTGTTTATCGCAAATGTTCCTCTGCTTCTGTAAAAGTTATGTGTGATGTAATCTGGCACTGCTGGAGTCTTTGTGGAACTAGGGCAGACTTTCTTTTGCAGGTCTTACTTTACCTCATTGCATCGGGCTTGTTAAGGTCAACTTGCCAATGAACTAAACTAACTTGTCAATTATCTCGAAAACATTACATAGTGCTCCTTTAAAATTGGGGCTCTCATTGGCCAGGGGGCCTGTAGCCCGAGGGTTGCCAGATTTATTCCAGGGTGGGGGACAAAATCAGCACCATCCACCATTCGCTTCCGTGAGTGAGGTACACTATGCAGGGTAGCACTACCATGCACTGTTACCCTTTGGTACCTGAGCTTGCGCTGGGTTGTGCATAATGCTATGCACAGTGTGCTTTGTGAGCCAGGCTGCCACCACCTATTACCAACATGCATCCTGCCATTACTTTCAACAAGTGAAGAGTTCAGATGCAAAACCCCCTAAGTGCCTTTTCAGAAAATAATCTTAATTATTTTTATTTAATACAAAGTTATCAAAATTTCACATTGTTTTATTTTATTTATGTAAAATAACTATTTATATGTATTATCAAGTACATGAATGTAAACCAAACCAATAATGGGGTTCTCTAAAAATATAGAAGTGCAGCAGGTCTTCAGAAACTAGGAGTTAGGGGGTTTTGCAGCTGAACTCTTCAAGTATACGGTATTTTAGAAGAGATACGCCAAATGCGAATACTTAGGATTATAAATAATATACATTCTCAAATTGAATATTGGCCTGAGCAAAAATATGTCATTGATAAAAAATGTCATTTGTCACACATGACCACTGTGTGAAAGATGTGTGGCTAAACAGAGAACTAAGTCAAAAGCCTTTCTATTCTTACATGTTTTTCTGTACTATGGGTGTTATGTTTAGGGCACAAGTGAGTGTGCGTGTGCGTGTGAGTGTGCGTGCATGTGTGTGTGTGTGCATGCTTGTGCTTGTGCATACGTGCATGTGTGTGTGAGTGTGTGCGTGTGCGTGTGGGTGTGTCTATTTTTGCATTGAGTGCAAGAAAGCCATCTTATTTCTTGTTATTATGTAGTAGGCTTGTGTTGTGATTAATCTCATACACTACTGCTCATTAGTGCAACATTGCTCTCACTTGACACAGGAAAAACAGTGCTCATTTACATCAGCGCTTTTCAAATGTCACCACACTGGTGACAGAGGTAGAGGAGCCTTGCTGGCCCTTCAAATATGCAAGTACAGATTTTGCATGTGCGCACGCATGCACGCACACACACACACCAGACAAGATGTATTTTAATCATTCCAAGAGTAATCTCCAAGGAAACGTATCAGAAATGCTAATCATGATTGAAGCAAAAGGGAAAAACCAGTCAGAAGGATCTCTCGCTGTTTGCTCAGTTCCAAAGATAGCTCTTCCACATCTTCTTTTTGTGTTGCAAGCAGCATTAAAATGTAATGACACTGCCTTGATATCCCTAAAGACTGCCCTGTTTGTGAATCGGGAAGCCTTAGATGTTGTGCTGCCAGTCCAGCCTGCCACAGACTTAATGTCCCCCTTCAGATGTTCTTGGCCTGCTCTGCTGTCAGTGCACTCAGCATATGCATTGTTGAGCAATTCCATAATTAGACAGAGGGCTATCAGTGGGTGCCTCGCTAATGTGTTTACCCACTTTTTCACAGACTGAGAGAAAAGTCCCCATTTACACAGACCCCCGTCTAGCTGAAGATGTGTGATGGGGTTGCCAGCAGTGTCACTCACTGAAAAGGGGGAAAGAAAGACAGAGTGCAAGAGGAAGTCACCTGAAACCTCATTCCATAGTCACAATGGAGGACTCCGAAACAAAGGAGAGTAATTGGAAATGAAAAGGGGGACACAAAGGAAAATGAGAAATTATTTCCTGCAAGTGCATCTGCTTTTCAACTTGGAATAATTTATGTCATGTATAGGCTCATAACAAAAAAGTCCTAACCAAGAAACTACCTCTTCACATCACAAATAAGCTTCCCCTGTCTCACGTAAGAAAACTGTAGAACTCCTCACATCTATGACAAAATGCAGGTTTGTTAAAAACAAAGGTTTGAAAGAAGCATAATAAAATTTGGCATGCCTAAATTACCACCTGCATTCTATTCTCATTGGTCGGAATAGTCAATCGTCTGAAATCATTAAACACTGTCTCGGCCATGGCACTACTTCAGCACCACGGCCAGCGATCTTGCCCAATACGCCACATAATATGGGCCAATCCAGCGAAATCAGTGCCTTTTCCATGTCAAAATTCGTCTAAAACCCAGTTTTGTGTGGGTTTTTAAACACTGAATGTAATATCACATACATTTACCTATTTGAAAAAGATATGGGGCAATGTTTACCCCTTAAGAGACGGCATTATAAATTTAACAGAATGGAAATGACCAAGTTGTAATGTATTATTAAAGGCCCCATGCACTGTCATAGTAGTGTAGTACTATAGTAGTTAACTTGTCTATTACAGCGTGCCACAGGAGGCAAGGCGTGCATTAAGGGGCTACAGCCTCTTGACTATGTACTTTCCCTTTAAACAAAGTTTTAAAAAGCATTTTTACCAAAATACATGAGATATTTAAAGAATAATTTTGAAAGGAAGATGAACCATCACTTCTGCTTTTATCCTGTAATATCCTTCATTGAAAACCAAAAGCACAGTTGTTGTCTTGAAATAACTTGTACATTTCTCCAAAATGAAGATACATGAGTAAATGTTTTAGTAACAGGATTGAATTGTTGATAACAGGATTTTGGTAACAGGAGTGAATTTAAACGGGAATTCCAAGTAACATGAATGAGTTTTTAGCAATTATTTGTCAAAAACATGAGATGTAGCAATGTGGAGGTTATTCCATCAATGTAAGGTGAATTTGGGCATTGTTGTGATTGACCAACATTAATGATTTTTTTCAAATCAACTAAAAAATAGAGATAATTTAGGTAAGAGGACTGAGTACCACAAGTGACTTAATCCCTTGTGTTGTGTTCATAAGTTGCATACACCTGTGGTGTTCGGGTCATTTTTGACCCGTGATAACAAAACTCAGCCATAAAATACCTAAAAACTAGCCTAAAAATCTAGACGCCCCTAGCGACCGCAAATTGAATTTGCTCCCGGGGGCAGTCTAGCGGACCCCGGTCGTTTTGCGAGGCTGAAAGTTATCCGATGACAGGGCCAATCAAATCGCGAGGGGGGCCGGGCTACTTAGTAAACAGGAAACTTTCTAAGAAGAAGCATGGTGTCCGTCCGTGCTACGTACAGCACGAAAGTGTTTACTTAATTTAAAAAGCCTGGATGATAATACATTTCGTGTCTGACATGGATTGATGTAATAATACACCATGAACTTATCGGACACAAATAGATCACAACACATTACCATTTGATCATTCGATGTTTTAAACTAGCTCGGTAAGCTAAGTTGAGCATTTTACAGAACCAGATAGTCACACGCTATTATCAGACCACTACTGTAGGTGTAGAATGAAATTGCTGCCCCAAATTCTAATAAGATCCATGTCATTAAAAACGAGACATTTGGGAGCTTTGAAAGTCTGTAAGTCGCTTACTAAATAGATGGGAATGACACCTAGTCTACCGAGCTAGCGGCTAGCCAATCTGTCGTCAATTACACAGAGGCCGGTATCCAGCCGTGTATTAGTTATGGGTAGAACAGCTAGCTAGCTAACACCGAACATGCCATGTTGACAACAATCATAAATATAACCATTTAACAAGCCCCAAATTGCTCAACATTTCGCTGGTTGATCAAGGAGGGCCGTGTGGTTGAAAACGAGGCATTTTTGAACTATGTAAGTGAAAACACGATTTATTAGGAAACTTGTTTGTGGCTGTGGTGATCACACGCATTCACTGCTACGATGGCTCGGAGTTGTCGCTTCACAAGACAGCTGTGACGTTACACAGAAGTGTGTGGGGATTGGTTGTTTGCCATCCAATTGCGTGGCGTTGAGTGCTGAAGCAACCGTTTATCCCGCCCACACTGCCGCCCAGCCCTCCTACACCCTGGTACAGCTTTTTGCTGTATGGGTCTGGCTCGCTAGGCTACCTAAAAACACTAATTATCATCAAATATTGTTTTTTCAATTAACTTGGTATGTATTCATATCCATGGAAATGTTACTTTATGTATTCATCTTTTTGACTTTACAGGTCTTTTATCTTACATTATGCAAATCGTTTTTGATGACCAAAACTATCAAAATCTGCATAAATTCACTATTAATACCTCCTAAAGTGATACAATTAGTGATTGTGTTGTCCATGTATTAAAGCTGATATGAGAGTACAACAACACCCACATTTATTTATTAGTTTTTCTCTAATATTAAAAAATATCATCAATAGTGGCATTTGTGGTGTTTGGGTCCAAACCAACCCAAAGAGATTTATAGCAGGATAAAGACCAAATGTCAACTAAATTAGTTTTTCAGTGCAATGTTTAAATATGTTGACTTGGTGTTTTTCAGTATTTATATGATTTTAGTGTGGTAAATATACAAAATAACAATTCTGTCAGAGTCACAGCTATTCCGCCAATCTAATGCAAAGATATTGGAAATGAGCACCTCAATCAAGATTAAAAAAGTCACACTATTCATCTGAATCCCCTATGCCGTGAACATGGACCATTATGTCATTGCCACATCAACTTTATGGAAAGTATAAGACCAGTTCTACATGTTTGGGTGCCATTATCAATTTTTGATACGTTTTTTGGAAAAAAATAATGTGGAAAAATGTATTTTCCAAACAAAGGTGCAAAAAATCTCATTATATAATGCAGAAATGGATTCCCTGACCATGAAAACATATGAGTAGACACCAGAAATACATCTGTACTCCTTTCACAACAGGAGATATGACGTATTGTAGTGCATGGGACTGTCCGGCGGCCATATTGGATTTGTAATATGAAAAAGCTGGCAATTTTTTTTTCGGGCAAGACATACATTTTCCTCACCATAAATCACCAAACTGAAGACAAAGGGCAACCAACAGCTTTTCAGAAATGCATTCAACAACCAAAAATCTATGCCGGGTCAATTTTGACCCGAACACCACAGATGTAACCTTTTTTTTTTTTGGACCTTTAAAATTTACTAAAATGATAAAACATATTTTTTTGTGTTGAAATGATTGTGACTGAGGATTAGATGAAGCCTTATACCAAGAAAATAAAGGAAAGTGTGTTTTTTTCACACTAAAACTTGAAAGCGGGTCAAAAATGACCCGAACACAACATAAGGGTTAAATATTGCCCAGATCATCAGAGAACATGCTTTTGCTCGTCCCATGTCCTTCTGAATGACAGAAGGGATGTAACTAATGGTTGAATATGTGACAGGGGGAAATCCCCCAAAAAATCAGAGCAGCAATGACAGAGTGAAAACAAGGGGACATGACTAAAATGCTTATTTTCATATGGAATTACCCAAAAACTACACAGAGTGTTACATTCTTTAGGATTTTATGCATTATATTTCATTGATAAGTGCAGTGTTTTAACATTGGGACAGTTATGAAATGCATGTTTATTAGTATTCAGGGTAGATTTTGAAAATGTTATAATATATTTTTTCAAGTTTTTTCTTCAACATTTATCCAAGAAATGTTGATTTCTTAGGACATACAATTTATAGCCATTTTAAGGCTATTTTTCATCATGGTTGAACGCAGGGACATAAATGGCACCAATTTTGCGTAATGTCTTAGCTTCTCGAGAGCAGTGGTCGCACAGACCCCTTGAGGCACTTTGATGATCGGTCCACCGTGTGGATAGCTGCTCTCCTGCAAGAGCCGCCCTATCACGAGAAATCCGTTTTCCAGCGAGAACGAAGTTATAGGCATACATGCCTAATGCAAATTTCACACAACTAATGACATGATCAGATGACCCTGATGAAGGCGTAAGCCGAATCGTTGGTCTTATTAAATGTAACTGCATGAAGTTCTGAGTGTGCGACGCCCATTCTTTTTCAAACATAGTCATCTAATGAAATAGAGGTTATTCCCATATTTAATTCACTTACAGAGTCATTCATATTGTATGTTATCTCATGCTAATTTCATTCATATAGTGCAGAGCCATCCCAACACCTTTTGTTCAGTGACTTTGCCATAGAGATTGGCACAGGCAGCTTTCAATGAAAAGACACCAGTAAGTCCTGCAGAATGAACATCAGGATCATTTATCCACCAGCATAAACTGCATCCCACCTGGGACATTACTGCATTTCCCAACAGAAACGATCTCAAATGGCCACCTTAGATGGTAAGCTGAGCGTGATAATGTCCTATTTCATGTCTGCCAAATAGGTTGGTTTGTTTACACCCCCAGGGTGAGAGGGAGAGTCTGACG
>NC_085872.1:33472587-33502587 GCF_034702125.1 Engraulis encrasicolus
TCGTTTGCCTGTCGAGTTGGTCTACCATAATGACAATATGACTGCTGGCCTATTACATGCCGATACGCAGTTTGACCGCCAGCCCCTGGCTGGTCCCACCTAGCCAGGCCGTGCCCTCCTAGTGACGGAACAGCTTCAGCGTTGCTACCAGTCAGGTCAAGAGTAATGCAAGTACCTTCTGAGTTCCCACAAATACGGGAACTCCTCCCACTTTGTTGGGAAGCAAACAATCATTAGCAAACCAAGGGAGGCCGTTTGGGAAATGCCGTTTGGTAAATGTTAATTGTTATGCTCTTGGTCAGACCAAGTCTCAAAGAGATTTGAAAGTCGATGATAGTCAGGCTAGGTCCCTCCCACAACCTGGAGCTTTGCTTATGATGCAACCCACTGACTATTCATTTCACATCATAGTTTGGTTTACCAGGGTAATGAACTGGTAATGTCTAAAATGGTTTGAAGAAGTGCAACTTTCAGCTGTGACATTGCGCTTCTACCATTCTGGAAGTTTCCTTCTCCATCATTTTCATCTGGGTGGCACTCTGTCAGGCACTCAAACAAAACATGGTGACAACCACCATGACAACCCAAAGGCCAGAGAAAAGCAGAATGTGGGGAGAAAAGACTGAGTTAAAAGGACATAATGCAGCACTGACAAAGTTTTTTTAAAAATGGGGAGCCTGACATCACCCCAACCTGCAAAATCTCAACCAAAGCAACAATTCAATACCCCTTCACTTGGCACATCTGAAGAGCAATCAAAATAGGAGCGAAAATGCTGCCACTATGGAAACTCAGTTTGAGTGACTTGCTTGTCCCCACCCCTTCAGGAACACTGAATATATCTAGCCCACCCCCAGCCTCGTTTCTCACACTCCTCCCTACTACAGTCTATTTTCAGCCTCTCTGCTCCCCCAGCCTCACCGGGTGAATCCACAGAGTTCTGCTGTCCTAGCATTTTACACTCACCTGAGCAGGGAGAGGCGGCAAGCTGTGTGTTCTTCAGCGTCTGATTGGAAATGCTGTGGGACATCATTATATTTCCCATGTCCTATTATATACCATGCAGAATGGTACATCAAAACAAACTGCCTGAAAAGCAGAGCTTTATTGCAAGCGGACTGTGAGTATGGAGCTTGGTTTCAGAATGTTCTACCATTGTTCAGTACTGTACCTAATAACCTGACCCGAAGTAATCAGCGGAATAACAACGGAATTTAATCATTCCACAAATGTTGGGTGTTGATCGAGGCGTGCGATGCAGCTGAATGTTCAAAGTGCTAACCCCCTACCAGGCCTTTGTTGTAATGGGCGCTATTTAAGCCTGCGCTAACGAGGTCTGACGGCTCTCCCAATTTGAGATAAATCGGGAGTGGTTTGTTGTTGCTAATACAGTGGCTCCCATCGAATGTTTGCACCTTTAGATCTTAATGAGATGAAACGCGACTCCACTGCGAGAGGAGATGGCATTTCATCTCCCAGCAGGGGGAGAGTGGGAAAAGAGAGCAAACGAGAGGGATGGATGGAGAGAGAAGGGGGAGTGCAGAGGAAGAACCAAGAGCAAATTTTGTGGAGATTGCTGTTTTGATAGAGCACATTCTTCTTCTTCTTCTTCTTCTTCTTCTTCTTCTTCCTCTTCTTCTTCTTCTTCTTCTTCTTCTTCTTCTCTTCTTCTTCTTCTTCTTCTTCTTCTTCTTCTTCTTCTTCTTCTTCTTCTTCTTCTTCTTCTTCTTCTTCTTCCTCTTCTTCTTCTTCTTCTTCTTCTTCTTCTTCTTCTCCTCCTCCTCCTCCTCCTCCTCCTCCTCCTTCTTCTTCTTCTTCTTCTTCTTCTTCTTCTTCTTCTTCTTCTTCTTCTTCTTCTTCTTCTTCTTCTTCTTCCCCCTCTCTCACGTTGCGTTTATATGTACATGGTCCAGGCCTGGAGGTAACACATAAGCACAGACTCAGGAAATACTAAAAAGCACTGTGGAGCAGTTGTCTTAATTATGTCCTCCTGAGGCTACCCCTCCTACCTGGGTCCCCAAACTCAATTGTTTTCGGAGGGCTATTTTCTTAAATAAGAAAAACAGTTGGATAGGTCGTTTTTCCCCTCCTTCGGGAGTTTAGGGACCACAAAGAGTAATTGAATGGAAAGCTAAGAGGGTAAACAAAGAGGCAGGAGTGATTTACAGTGTCTCGCCTTGCCCTAAAGTTGCCATTTTTCGAGCCCCCTCCACAACAAAGCCAACAGGAGAAAGAGAGCGGTATTGTAACAGTCTGCTTTCAGAGTGTTGCCTGTAGTTTTATTTACTCGTTACTCCCAGAGAAGGCCTCGGGGTAATTTATGGTATGGCCACACCATCTCGCCTCCTTCTCCTCTGCCACAATCAGCGCAAGAGGGAAAAGAAATGTGTATGAGTGTACGGGGAGTCAGGGGACAAGGCTGGGCTAGCAGACTGAAGAGGTGGTCTGAGGTGTGTGAGTGACCATGGGTACCCTTGTCCTGCTGTCCTGCTGCCTGTGCTCCCATCAGTGATAAAGGGGAGATAACAAAGTGCTGAAGATGTAACGGTGCACACACAGACACAGACACAGACACACACATACACACACACACACACACACACACACACACACACACACACACACACACACACACACACACACACACACACACACACACACACGTAAACTATAGCACTAAACTCATTAACCTTGCTGACAGGAGTTTTATTTTCACAGGCTTTTTGAAACCCCTGTGCCAAACTCTCAAATAAACACACACACACACTGTACACACACACACACGCACACGCACACACACACACACACACATACGCATACGCATACGCATACGTACGCGCACACAACAAAACAGGTCCCCATAGGTCTAATCATAAGAGTGCGTAAAAGTGGCAAACAGGCGTAAATGCAACACCAATTGTGTAATGAAATGGGTGTAATGAAATAGATAAATTACTGGTATACGCTTAAATGGATTAGCTGTGATGACATCAAGTACAGGCAAAGAGAATGACTGCGCCACAGGACGGGAGCCAGAAGGTTGAGGAGCGAGAGAGGAGGATGTGTCATCGCTGTGCTCTCTGCCAGCTTTTTCCACTGCCAAGACGCAGTGACGATGCACGCGCCCAAACCATATCAAGAGGGGCCTGCAGCCACCAAAACTTTTTTCAAGCATAGTTCCTCGTCACAGAGCTCGTTTTTTGTCCCTGACTAACTACAACTTGCCAGCATCTCCATATAATTAAAATTGGAATACATTGTGATGGGCAAAAATGGGAGTGTGGAACTTTTTAATTGCATGTTAGGAAATGGGGGTCGTGGTAAAGCAAGGGGCTGGCAGTAGTGGAATTTAAAACCTTGTGTTATGGTAATGCTTTAGTCCCCTGCGGAAATCACTTTTCTGACATGCCATAGTGAAGAGAAACATTCATGTGTTTGTGCCTCAAATCTGTTTTCCAACTTGCAAATGTTGTAAAGGCATATGCTGAAGGTAAATAACGGGCATCTCTCACTTGTTCTACTTGAATCTGCCTAGCCCAAAACATCTGGGTAACTGCTGTGCAGTAGTTGGTCCTAAATTTCCTTGATCCTCGCTTCATCTTTTCAGCGAAAAGGAAAAAAAAACACAAGAAAAGGAGAAAGAAAATTAATGAGAAACTTAAGATCAACAGCATCAGGGAAACAGAAAATAGCCTGCCTACCTGGTGGAATGGAAATAGCATTCAAATTCAAAGCCTGTGCACAATCTCACTGGAAGGAAACGGTTGAGAAGTTGATAGATCATGGTGAGGTTTTAACAGTAAGGTATGGAAGCCAATATATATCTGGCCTTTCAGTCTGCCAAAGAATCAGGATGCAATCTCACAGCAGCCTGCGTCTGCTCAATATTTCAGGCACAACATTTTCACAATGAATGCTGCCTCTAAAAAGCATGCTACAATTCACTACTGATAAATCATCTCTCCTCACGCCTAACAGCAGCTGCCTAAAATCTGTTGTCTTCATGTTCACGTGGCCATTGACACATCTATCTGATATTACATGCATATACAAATACACACTACCACAGTAAGTGCAGTATGTCTCTCGAAATTCAGAAACGTAGACTAAGATGACTCGGCCATGTATTCAGAATGCCCAATGAAAGAACACCAAAAGTTGCCTTGAGATGGACCCCGATCTGGAAAAGAAAGAGGGGAAGGCCAAAGAGCACCTGGCGAAGGACCGTGATGACAGAGCTAAAGGGGATGGGGCTGTCCTGGGATGAAGCACAGGCCAAAACATGAGACAGGATTCAGTGGCAGTGTATGGTTGCGGCCCAGCCGGGACGAAGAGGATAAGTAAGTAAGTACAGTATGTGTACCACAATCAACTTGGGATAAGGAGTTCTGACTATAATTCAGACTTACAATTTGCTGTCAGATTTAAATATAAAACAGTTTGCTGCTTTAACAGTATTCATGTTGTGGTGGTCAGTCAACATTGTGTTTAGCTCATTCAGCATGTCCTAGACCTGGTGGCTAATACCCATGCACGAAAAACATCACAAGGTCTGAATTTGGTCTATTGGAAATACTGTATGTTAATGACTTTTTGGTAGCATAGCTTTTGCACAGTACACTCAGCCACGTTTACGCATTTACTTTTCTGAGGATGATCGAATGAAAGTTAATACATTGGCATGCATGGTTACATTGTACCCTGAGATTGTTGACACACTATCTCACCAATCATAATGATCTGCAACAGTACAGTAGTACATTTCCAATGCCAATAGGAAGCCCAACCACACCACCGGCAGTAAACCCTCCAACCTCCGCCCACCGGAGTCCTTCCTACGCCCTTATTCTTGACACCTAATCACTATGTGCTCTCTTGCTCCTTGTTTCACACTTTCAGCTGCCAGTATCTTGGCTAGAAAGAGACATTTGGTATAAATAAACAACGGTGACTTTTCAAAGAACTAAGGCGCATGATTGTTGTGTTATCCACCCACTCTGTGACGGTTTAATCCAGAGACGTGCACAGCTTGTCTTGCTTGCCAGCCCATAAAGCAGTACACATTGCATAATGCAAACATGTAAATGATGGAAGAGCACGGGTGATGCTTCAGTTGCTGTGGAGTTGTTGCTTTCTGTCAATTTCCCGAGACTATTTTTTGTATTATTTCATTGTTCTCCTTTAACAGTATGTAACCCTAGCCTTGTTCTCTTTAATGGTGAATGACATGCTGGGGTGGTAATTTCACAAAAGAATTACAAGTGTCAGAGTGTTGTCAAAGATAAATGTATGCTAAGCTGGGGCATATATACTGAGACTGTACTCCAAACTTCAGGACAAGGACAGTTGGGCGAGTGGAGATCTCAGGACTGCAGTATTTCTGTCTGAGCTGATGCTCTCTGGGTTTGTGCCTTGCTGCACTCAAAAGCAATTACCAAAGCTGCTTGCCTATCGAGCTGCTGGCTGGCTCCTGCTAACTACTGGGCCTTTAGTGACGTATGGCCAAGAACACACCCACTAATCAGTACTATTGTGTTGGTAATCCAGGTGGGCCAGCTATATTAACAAGCAAATTCGCTGCTGTATTCTATCCCAGAGCTAGAGTCTCCCTCAATAGTCCTCGGAGTGGACGGTACACCTAGCCCACCCACAAGTGATGGCAAGCATTACATTATTATAATGATACTGAGATGTAGAATGACACTGCAAGCAATTCAAACAATGTCAAACTTTTCAGGTGGTTCAATGTACTGTATGTATGCACATCATCAGAGCACATCTTCTGTGTTTTTAATGCTGTAGCTCTTTCTTGTCTGCAGTCATAAAAATGTTCTTGAATGCCCTCTTCTAACTTTCCATTCTTACGCCCCCTCAGGGCACACCACCTGACCACCCAGACCAACTGTATGCTTTTTTTTTTTTTTAAAGAATAAATGTGTAGGCGTATGTGAGAGTATGGGAGAATACATGCTGAACAAAATGTGTGTTTCTCACAGGCATTCACATGATATATTTCTATAATTAAAATTTTCTATTAATACCTTACAAATTAGTTCTCTGTGTGAATATAAATCTTTGTTCAGGATGGCTACTTGTGTGCTTGAATACTGCACAAGTCTACTCGTGCGCTGTAAATGTGGCTCGTAGCCTAACGGAATATGTCCTGCATGAGCTGGATACTGATGAAATGTGAAAAAGTGGATTTCTGTGTTAGATCTGCTTGTGTAAGCTTGTAAAGTGTTTTAATGACTGGTGAATAATTTCTTATGAAGAGTGAAGACTCAGAGCACTCTGATCTTAGAGCTCACAGCCCTTGATCTGGCTAAAGCTCTGATGTTGGTGTCAGGAGAAACGGAGGGCTCAGGGACGCAAATCTCCAGAAGGCTTTTGAGAATTGGTTTTAGTCCAACTTGTAAAAGCAACATCAATTGCTTGCATTATTGGTTCTCTTCTTACAGAGAACAGAGGGACATGAAACGGAGAGCATTGGTGTCTTCATAAGGTCTATGTTTCTATGAAATGAGTAGACGAATTATCACCAAGCTTCACTAGAAAGGAAATGGAGACATGCAAAGTGAGGTCAATAAACCTGCAAAATTAGACGCATTGTCATCCCTAGACTCCATTAGACAAGAGCAATGAGCAAGTGTCTCTCCATTTCTCTACTCATTAATACGTTTAAGCTGTACAGGTATATTAGCATGGGAACATACACACTCAACCACACACTGTCCAATTACAGCACGATAGTCTATACCCAGATCCTTGTCTGTGTGAGTGGATACTTATGTAGACTATATTATGAAAATTAAGATGTAAGTGGCTCCTTGGTGTGCCGGTCAGTACACAGGACAATGAGATGATATGAACTGGGTTTTACTCATGATTTCTGAAATTACAACAGGTACAGCAAAGGCGAAGCAAAGCAAAGGGTACACACAATAGGTTTTTGTATATTGAATTTGCTGTAGTAATTTAGGGGTATGTATTTCCAAATTATTTATGTAAAAAACATAGCTTAGATGCACTGTTTAAAGGTAACGTGAAGCATTTCATCACACGTTTCATTTTTTGGTGAGTGGTTTTGAATACTTGATGATGGAAATTTGCTCGTTGTTAAAATAACATTCAAGATGATATCACAGTATATAGCCCACCCCTATGACTGATGTAAAGAAAGGTATATGTTTATCATTGCTGGGTTTAGAATAAATAAATAGTTCATTATTTAATAAGTCTTTATAATGCTTTTTTGCATCCATTATTATACAGTGTTACCAATGTGAGTTGTCCCAAATGGTAACACTTGCCTCTCATAAAGGTCAGGGTTACCTCTCCTCATGTTGCGGCATAGGAAGCGTAACAGAGGCTTGTCTTCAGGAAGGAGAAATACCCGGTGAACCATACCTAGTGTTGCTCCAATGGCCACTCTATGCTGCCTTAACCAAAGGAGAACGCCCAGGAGGGAGGTACTGAAGGTTGGACCAGACAGCAAGGCTTTGTTGAGGTTGTGGCCCTTAAGTTGGAGACCCTGATCTGAAGTAGCAGTTGAATACTATCTTGTCTTTGCCATTATGCTTTGCCATTCTCTACCCTGTGTTTGCTGGTGCTTAAATACAGAGGGAAACATTAGTCCTGAAGATACCTGGGAGGATGAATCTGACGCCTAGTCCTGAAGGCTTCTGGTTGGTATTAAAATGGCTGCATGTATTCAGGATATAACCGTTTCCAAGGCTAACACCACAATCCGGCTCAAAGGACCTTTGTTTGAGTGAGTGGGGCTCTGGTACTTAATTCTTCCTAAGGTTATGTATTTCCAATTTATATAAAAAGGGGTGAACAAAGTTACGTGATCTACAAAGGAAAAAGGTACAAACAAATCATATAAATACCATACCACTGCACAGACACAGACAAATACATGGAACAATAGATGCCTCTAGGAGCCACTAGCGGTAATGCACTGCCAGCTCTAATAGCTGTGGAAATTTGCAGAAGCACCATGATAGGTAAGGCATGAATCTAGTGAACTTCTATGTTGAAATACTAAGCCAGAATGACTAAAACGGCTTATTAACAGCATATTTCACTTCTAACTTGCTCTAAACATGAAAAGGGGAAGAATTTGTGCTAATAACACAAGGAATTCCAAAGTATGTAACCAATCTTAACTGAATGAAAGTGGAACAAAAATGGTTTCTAAGGTTTCTGATAATCCTAAACATCTGACACATATTATACAGAAGGAATAGTAGGACCGAATTAAGATGGTACAGACCCCTAGACTATAGGGTACTGTAAGCCCCACCGAAGACAAATTCTGTGATAAAATCAGGTAGATGGCGTCATAATTCTGAGCCAGGACTGAGGTTGAAATTCAAATTCATCATCACACTATTTTCATTTCCGCACATTGTCACAATTCTTCACTTTCCAAGCTACTAACTGAGTATTGAGTTTGGATCAGAAAAATATTATGGTTTGAGAAACAAAATATGAACAAGAAGCAGTGACTTACGATGAAATATCACAAAGATATTTACAATTTTACAATTATAATCTGTTGAGCATTCTGAGCTGTTGTTGAGTATACATAGAGGGACTTAAACTATCAGTATATGAAGTAGAATTATGAAATTAATTTTGAGAATGAGAATTATGAAGAATTATGCAGAATTATGAAATGGTTAACATTATTAAAAGTACAGTAAATAATTACTACAAATGTGATTTATTTACAGCTGTATGGTAAATAATTCACTAGCTGAACAAAATTATTTACAGGAGATGAGTTCATGCTCAAGTATGCCATTTCTTTTTTGGAGCTATCTTTTCTTCGCCATTGATGTGTCATCATAAAACCATGTTCATTTTTAGATTTAATGTGAACTTGCTGGAGGTTTTTTAAATAACATAACGTATTGTCATGCAGCATTACAATTCTTAAGACAAGAAAAGTAGGCTATTTGCAAGCTATATAAAGAGATGGTTTGGGTCACAGAGCTATCTGTTCTGTAACTGTATGCATCTATTATTTATCTTTCACATAACATTTATTTCCATAGAGTTCAGTAGAGAACTCTTAAAACAATGTGAGCCACATTGCCTAATACTCTCTCCTCTTGAAATTATGTCAGCACTTTCCGGCTCATCTTTTATGCTAAATTGCAGTTTAGAATTGCCCCAAACTATAAATACGTAGATACAGATGGCCCTGTAACCCACTGTTGACGGAATATTCATTGACCAGTGTAGGACTGCATGTTTGAAATGTACATACAGTGTAGGTAAGTTCAAAGGTCATCACATACCACATGCGTATATTGCAGTTCCAGTACAACCACAGGCTGAAAGGTGAAGAAATATACAGGCATAAAACATTTTGCCTGCTCCACTCTGTGCATGGTCACACATCATGTCACTCAGAACCCAAAGAGGAGGATCCCTGCAGGTCAGCAGGTCCAAAAGGCACATCACCAGTACCATCCAGGCCCGCCAGCTGTATAGAATCCCACGTACCATCTGGACGGTGCGGGAGTTCTGACAGGGCTCACTCCACCCACCCAGATCTCAAAACCACTCCTCTGGTGCCTTCCCCTCCACTTCCCTTTTGGTCACTTAATGTCTCCCACATATATTTTTATCCCTCCGTCTCTGGCCATTATCTGTTCTCTCATTCTCTCTCTATGCCATTCTATAAATCTCTTCATGCCTCCCACGCTCTCTCTCTCTCTCTCTCTCTCTCTCTCTCTCTCTCTCTCTCTCTCTCTCTCTCTGTTTCCCTTATCCTTTCTTTCCTCTTCCTCTTTTCTCTTTGTCTTTCTCTTTCAACTTCCCTTCTGCCTTCCTAGTGAAATCTTGGCAGGGTATTGCTCACCTCAAGGTCAGGATGCTGTAGTCATTTGGCAGCCAGAAGGAGTTTAGTGTATAATAATGTATACGGTGACAAACTCCACACTGTGCCAGAGAGCGCCTGTCACACAAAGTTAGCCTCTCAAGCCCTTCCACTTGAGCTTTCATGTTTGCTTCCCTTTCAACAGTGTGGGTTTTTTTTTTTCGTGTGAATTCATTTTCACAAATCCCAGGGTGCTGCTGCTGGGCGTTGGTCAGAGAGTTAACTAGAGAATGTGTGAGCAAGGCTGGCTACTGTGGCGGCCTCTCACTGATGCCCATCTAACACAACGTGTGCGTTATATCGACAGAAAAATCTGCTACCTTTTCACCCAAAAATGCACAAGTGTATACATAATATATTGTAGCACATCTCTTGTCCACTGGAGTCTAATAAAAAAGCGAGCTTGTGAGCTTTAACACACTGCACTTACACAACATGAATTGCATAGCAACACTCAAACACATTAGCACACCAAGATTTTTGCAATGCGTATTTGTATGTTTTGCAAGGACAGCCATTCTTCTCTTTTGTGACTTGAAATTGATACGAATAACCAGAAAATATTTCATCTTTACATGATGTATCATGAAAATGCTCAAGAGTCTAGATAAAGAATAAGTAGGTGAAGGGTAAGATGGCTAAAACATGACTTCAAATGATTCAAACCACAGGTCAAAAGACCTTACTGTTGTGTATTGGATGATATGATACAAAATACTTGCAAGAACTATGTAGACATTTGTAATTTATGATAACAACAAGGACTCTGGGTGCAGACTGCCCTCTGCAAAGTAAGCTGTAGTCTATTGTCTACAGAGGTTAATGCAATAAAACATCACATTAGATCTCACTTCCGCTTCCGGATCAAGCTATTCCCGTCGAGGAGCTACTCGGACGAAATTAAGTTTCTTCTCGTTTTTCTCCTAAAATCTTTGTCTGAACCTATAACTACAAACTGATTCGATGTAGTGTTACTTTTGCGTCACCTTGTTATCACTCTTACAACAACATAAACACATAGGCTAACCTCCCCACCATCCAAATAGATTTTTGCTTTCCACCAGGCTAGCCTACATAACTTTTTTCGCGCCGAGCCCTACTCGGCTTTAGTTTCGCCTCACCTCATAGTCAATTTTGCAACACTACACCAACTATCTCGCAAAAATAACCTTTTCTGCTGCATCCGCAGACCTAATTATGGCCAACTCTACCTGCGCCTGCAGTAATCTAGCTAATGCTAATGAAAGACTAGCCAAAGCCAACATGACGATTGAAACACTTAGAAGTGACATTCGCCGGCTACGTTGCGAGATAGTCATAAAATCCCATAACACCACGTTGAAACACCAAACCAGTAATACTAGCGCCAACCTAACTACACTATCTTTTCTCCCCAGCCACAGCAAACACCAGCCGAAGTCCCCCCCGAATCCACCGTGCTCCACTCCCGCGCGTCGTAGCTGGACGGAGGTGGTTAACGGCGGCAGGGGAGTACTGCAGAAATGTTCACCACCTCTAGTGACTAGCAATCGTTTTTCTGTACTTGACTCAGTCATCGATGCAGAAACTGACCCTGTCCCCCCCTCCCACCAGGTGCCCAAGCCTCTACCACAAAGAGTGCGACCCAGTAGCCGCCCGGACCTCGCTACCCCCCCCCAGGCAAACCACCCGAGAGCAGCCTGCCCATTCAGAACCCCGGCGACCATCACCACAGTCCTCATAGGATCTTCGATGGTTCGCCACGTAACCCTACGAAACGCCCAGACGTGGTGCCTACCTGGAGCTCTCGTAGCCGATGTCCAGTCGAATGTGCCAGACGCGCTATCACAGTATCCTACTGCCACAACTCTCATCGTCCACGCAGGCTCCAATGACATCCGGCTGCAGCAGTCTAAAAAACTTGAGTCCGATTTCCTCTCCCTTATTAATACCCTTTGCAGCACTGGAAAAAAATACGCTATCTCAGGCCCCATCCCCTCTGTTTGTTTCTCTGACTTCCAGTTTCTCCCGAATCCGCCAACTGCACGTCTGGCTGATGAGACACTGCCGCCAAGAAGCCATTCCCTACGTTGACAACTTCTCCGCTTTCTGGAACCGCCGCAACCTCTTCGCACGAGATGGAAGGCACTTAAACAGAGCTGGTGCTCGTCTCCTCGCGACCAACCTGGAGCTGACCCTCGAAGCCCATCGGTCCTTGGATTGACTAAGAGGTGTTTCAAATCCAAAGCACAACACCAACTTAGACACTGCGTGCCCAACAGAGAGTACTCCACTAGCTATCCACGCTGTCACTACCCGTAGGAAAGCTCGCAGATGTAGACCCTCTGGTTGTGTACACAACAACCTAATTACGATTGCACCTGAACGCATAAACAATAGCTCTACTACTTTGAATGTTAATGCTGCATTACTTAACGTGCAGTCCTTGACCAACAAAAGCTTCGTAGTAAACCAGCTGGTCTCGGACAAAAACATAAGCTTCATGTTTCTTACCGAAACATGGCTTAAAGACGACGGGGCGGCTACTTTTATTGAGGCTTGCCCTTCCGATTACAAATTCCTTCACGCCCCGAGACCAAACAAACGAGGCGGAGGCGTAGCCATACTTTTCTCCAACAAATTTAATTGTACTAAGATGAATCTGGGCTCTTTCTCTTCATTTGAATACATGGCAATGAGGGTCCAAGCAAACCTCAAACTGATTATTATTGTTCTGTACCGTCCACCGAAATTCTCTTCGTCATTTCTATCTGATTTCTCCACCTTCATGTCAGACGTACTTACTAACTATGATAAAGCAATAATTGCTGGCGACTTTAATATCCACGTAAATAAATCAGATGACGCAATAGCCAAGTCTTTCTTAGACACATTAAATGGATTCGGTCTCGTCCAGAATGTCACTGAACAGCCTACCCATCGGAAAGGCAACATACTTGACCTTGTTATTTCACATGCGCTTGATATCAACAATATATCGGTCACGGACGTCGGCCTCTCCGACCACCACTGTGTGTTTTTTGATTTTGACATTTCAACACAAATTAGCACACCCAACAATGTCATTCACAGACGACGCATTAATGCCTCTGCTGAGCTTAAGATTTCAGACCTCATCAAATCGGGTGACCTACTAAATGGTCACTGCACACCTGATGAAATGGTTGATAGCTTCAACAACAACTTAAGAGGAATTCTAGATAACATAGCTCCAATTAGAATGACGACAAGGACCAGAGCTAGGTATTCACCTTGGATGAATGACTCACTTAGAGCCTTAAAAAGAAAATGCAGAGTAACCGAGCGTCTTGGAGGAAAACTAAATTAGAAGTCCATAGACAATCCCTTAGGATGAAGATCTCCTCCTACACTAATGCGTACGCTCAGAGAGAAAAGCATATTTTTCCAAAATCATAACAGACAACCAGCATAATGCGAAAGTTCTTTTTTCCACTATTGACCACTCTGCTTATCCAACACATAGCATAACAACCTAAATGCAGCATCACATGCCAAGTGCGAGGAATTTGCTAGATTTTTTAATAAAAAGATTGCCGACATTAGAGAAGGCATCCAAGGTGGAAACGCAGCAACCTCTGTCGCCCACTCAGGCGATACACCGAGGGGAGGGTTAAACCCCCCTAGGAGACCTGAGAGCTTCCAAAAGTTTTGTCCAATTACAGAGGACGACCTCTGTAAAATAGTCAGGGAAAGTAAGCAGTCTACCTGCAGCCTTGACGCGATCCCCACACATCTGCTAAAAAACATACTTGGTTGCTTAGCAGCACCTTTACTGCAAATTGTTAACACCTCTATGCTTACAGGCATTTTTCCAAACTCATTCAAAACAGCCATGGTAAAGCCACTCCTAAAAAAGACAATTTAGATCAGAATTCTTTAAACAACTACAGACCTATATCAAACCTCCCCTTTATAAGCAAGGTACTAGAAAAAGTTGTATTTAAACAGCTTAATCAACATCTGGCTGGGAATGATATCTTGGAAAAATTCCAATCAGGCTTTAGAGCCAACCATAGCACCGAAACAGCACTAACCAAAATAATAAGTGATCTTAGGCTCAGCACTGCCGCAAACAAAGTTTCAGCACTTATCCTCCTCGACCTCAGTGCCGCCTTTGACACGATAGACCACAACATACTAATTGACCGCCTTGAATCTTGGGTAGGCTTGTCCGGTCACGTCTTAGAGTGGTTCAAAAATACAGGAAGGCAGTTTTTTGTCACCATCGGAGAACACGTCTCCAACAAGTATGATGTGCCTTTTGGAGTTGCTCAGGGCAGTTGCTTGGGCCCTCTCCTCTTCTATCTCTATATGTTGCCCCTGGGCTCCATCATCAGAGAGCACAATGTTGATTTTCATAGCTATGCCGATGACACTCAACTATATATCTCTGTCGAGCCTAGCCAAACCACTGCCATTCATGCCTTGACTAAATGCATGTCTGCCATCACAGATTGGATGAACAGTAACTTCCTAAAATTAAATGAGGATAAAACTGAAGTGTTGCTCATTGGGCCTAAGGAAAAACGTGCAAAACTCCACTCAAGCCTAGGTGACCTAAGCATACACATTAAAGATAAGGTTACTAGCCTAGGTGTGGTCATAGACTCGGATTTGAGCTTTGAGCCTCACATCAACAAGATAACAAAATCTGCTTTTTTCCATCTTAGAAATGTTAAACAAAGAGCGCGGCAAGGCCCCCCGACAAGACGCAGAGAAACTTATTCATGCCTTTGTCACCAGTAGGATAGACTACTGCAATGCTCCTCTTCTCTGGTCTCCCAAAAAAATTAATTGACAAATTGCAACTCATTCAAAATTCTGCGGCAAGAATCCTAACAAAACCAGAATGAGAGAGCACATCTCTCCTGTCTTGGCAGACCTGCACTGGTTACCTGTCTCATACAGAATCGACTTTAAGATTCTGCTCACAGTATTTAAAGCATTAAATGGACTTGCCCCTAGCTATATCTCAGACACTGTCTCTTTTTATGCCCCTGCTCGAGCTCTCAGGTCCACTGATGCTAATGCTGCAAAGGACCCCCACTCCCCCGCAGAAGAAGATCGGCGACGTCGCGTTTGCCTGCTATGCGCCCAAGAGATGGAATGCCCTCCCCATCGAGATCCGATCAGCCACCTCTGTCGACTCCTTCAAGAAGCAGCTGAAGACCCACCTCTTCATCCTTGCCAACTTCTAGCTGCCAAGGTGTCATAGTGTCCCAGCTGCCGCAGCGCCCTTACTACTCGCAACCAGCCCTGGCAGGGGGCTCCCCTAGGTGGCCACTGGTCTCTGCCTGAGGTTTCTTCCTGACTATAGGGGGTCTTTTTTTCTCAGACTTCACTGAGCTTTTTTTCCCCCTTACAAACTATGAATCAAGAGAAAGGGAGTTTTTCCTCACCCCTGATGCCACCAGGGGCCGCACCTGAGCGCCCAATCTCTGTGTGACTATCTATGACTTATGATAGGCCCAGCCACTATGGACCTTACACATCTAAGAATCCTGGTCCTATCCTACGTTGACCTTATGACTCTACATTCTCTGTCTATCTGTTCTTCCTCTGCCTTCCTGCTTTTTCTGCCTCTCCTCTATACCTCTCCTTTTAAATCTATCTCTAAAAATGTTTTTTTTTCCCATTTGTTAAGCACTTTGAGTTGCATGCCTTGTATGATACAGTGCTATACAAATACATGTATTGTTATTTATTATTATTACCTTCGCCAAGACAAAGTCGGCGAAGGTTATGTTTTGACCGCTGTGTATTTATTTATTTATTTATTTGTGAATATGTTTGTTTGTTTGTATGTACTTCGTATAACTCAGTCAAAACTGAGCCGATTTTTATGAAATTTGGTGGGATGATTGGTCATGACCCAAGGAACAATCGATTAGTTTTTGGGAGTGATTGGGTCAAAGGTCAAAGTCAAAATGTTTGTTTGTACTTCGTATAACTCAGACAGAACTGAGCCGATTTTTATGAAATTTAGTGGGATGATTGGTCATGACCCAAGGAACAATCGATTAGTTTTTGGGAGTGATTGGGTCAAAGGTCAAAGGTCCAGGCCAAGGTCACGAAAAGGTCAAAAACGTAAATTGAGCCGATTTTTATGAAATTTAGTGGGATGATTGGTCATGACCCAGGGAACAATCAATTACTTTTTGGGAGTGATTGGGTCAAAGGTCAAGGTCACGAAAAGGTCAAAACGTAAATTGAGCCGATTTTTATGATATTTAGTGGGATGATTGGTCATGACCCAAGGAACAACCGATTACTTTTTGGGAGTGATTGGGTCAAAGGTCAAGGTCAAGGTCACAAAAAGGTCAAAAACGTTTTTCTTTGCCAAGCACTATATGCCAGAAGAACGTGTGCATGCTGAATTGAATAAGAGGTCAAGACTGGGCCAAAAATGTAATATTACGATATTCCGGTCCGATTTAAATCCGACCAAAATGTGGAGAATGTTATGCCCCACATTTTGAAGATGGCCAGAAAAAAATAAGTGGCGTAGGCGAAGGTTTGCGCTCTACCGAGTGCCCATTCTAGTTATTATCTGCAAGTCGATTTGAAGTAAGCATAAATTATGTATAGATTATCCCCTATATGATGCCCTTGTGGGCACCACTGAGCTCATCGTTCTTTAGTGGGCATGTCTGAAATCACCCACATTGCCTTTATAAATAAACCCTGATTTGCTGGACTGTTTTTTGGTTTTTTTTCGCCCCCATTGGCCAGATAAATATTCGCCTTCGAGGGGTGAATGAACTGTACTGGTGCGAGGGTCTTAATTGATTGGGTATTGAGAAAGAGTGGGAGGAGAAGTTGGAGGTGAACACAAGCGTAGCAAACTCTCCTCCTCCCCCTCCAGACCCCCAGCTAAGTGAACAGGTGGGCTCGAGGGATGTTGCCATGCAATGTCGTGTGCATATTTGTGGAACAACATCGGCCCCCTCTGCGTCAGCGATGTTGAATTACGACGCATGAAATGGATGCAGACGGAGACGAACCACTGACAAGTAGCTTGGCCGTGTCGCTCTAATTAAAATTCTAGAATCAAACGCCCTGGTGACTGATGGCTGAGTGGCGCCATGGCAATGAGTTAAGGTCCCCGGCATAAATCACACAGTGCTGCACATCTGGAGGGAGAGAGACCTGACTGGCTCGGGCAATGGGTGTTTTTTTTTTTTGTTCTTTTCCTCTCTTCCTCCCCCTCTCTCCCTGTCCTCTCCCCTTTTCACTTTTCATCTCTCACCCTTTCTGTCGTCATCTTCACCCCACTGTCTCACACCTCACCCACTTGCTCTCATTTCCCAGCTCATCCTTCTTCCATGGCGCTCTCTCATCTTCGGTTTTGTCATTCTCATACAGCGTGTCGTATCTTCTCCTGTCGCAGCCATGTGATCTTTGGTTGCCACTCTCATTTACGTTGCTTTCTGCCACCATGCTCTCTCCCTAACCTAGACAGACCTGTCTCTATAGCCTTTTAATTCTCTCTCTCTCTCTCTCTCTCTCTCTCCCTCTCCCTCTCTCTCTCTCTCTCTCTCTCTCTCTCTCTCTCTCTCTCTCTCTCGTTCTTTCTCTCTCTCTCTCTCTTGCCCTTTGCATCATGCCATGCTGGCAGTAGCCTGCTGATTTGTGAGCTTCTGCTAGAGATTAACACACATCACAGTAATTTATCTAGCAGGCTGGAACATGCGCTGCTCAGTGTGTGGCAGTTCCCTTGTGTGTATCATTATCTAACCCCCCCAGAAGGACTCAGCTCTCACGGACAAGAGCACAGGCTTGATGAGGAGCACTGCCTTATTAGCACTGTCCTGTATTAATTGAACAGATAGAGAGACAAGTCTGATATGAATAGCAATAAATGACGATGAAGGGCAGTAATGTTGGTCAGTTTCACTTATTGCTGGACATCACAATGTAATGATCCCAAAAAATGCATTAACATATTAAAATCCCTCGGTGACCGTAGAGTGTGCCTCTAGAAATGGTGCAATCTGTGGATGACACATCGCAATGTTGACTCATTTGTATTTTCATCGACAGGTTTTATGAGGAGTCAATGCTTCACTTCAGGACTCCATATATTATAGAAGCATGGGTCTTTAATTATTCATGCGGGCAAGATAGAACTCAAGTGAAAATAAGTATGTGTCAAGTATGTGACTAATACTTTGAGAGAGAGAGAGAGAGAGAGAGAGAGAGAGAGAGAGAGAGAGAGAGAGAGAGAGAGAGAGAGAGAGAGAGAGAGAGAGAGAAGGAGAGAGAATCTCAACAAGCAGACAAACATTTAGTTCACCCCAGTCTTGGAGTTACTCAAGCCAATCAGGTTATTTTCTGGCTAGCTGATTCTGGTCGGAGGGATTGAGTGGTGGTGGTGGCGGGAGTGCAGCGGCCTCCACACTTCGCCCATTGATTACCCCCCTCCTTCCAATCCCATCATGCAGCTGTTGACTCCACTTTACCTGTCCGCCCCTGGGTGTGCTGGTGAAGGGTGCCTCATGGTGCTGTGTGTTCTCCATCACGTTTGTCACGCAAGGACTCTCCTCTCAGAGGTGCCCCCCTAAGTCTTCCTCACTGCTCTGGGTGATCCGGGATGAGGGAAGATTGTGCCAGACTCACGGAAAATGGGTCTTCAGCCTCCGTCTTTGGGAAGCTAAATTGAAGTGCATCGAAACAGTTAGCTGAACACATCCTCTCACTTGATTGCTTCATTAAACCAAGCAAAAAGACATGTCAAACAAAGTTAGCTTGACAAGTAGGCATTTATATTTCCGCTCGATGTTTGCCATCCATAAGAGGACTTCCCGACTTAGCTCTGTTGTCACATTGCTGGCTGGCTAACACCCTCTGGCTGAAGGTCAACGGGTCATGTAATGTTCCAACATGATAGACTGATGGGGTATACACATGAACAGCTAAAGACACACTGGTGTTGCTGTGTTTCCATAGCCATGGAGTTGCATCTGAAACACGTGGTGGTGAAGAATAAAGCATTCATCCCTAGCAGACCCCAACCGTACAGAAACCAGCCGCCACGCCCCCTTTGCGGAGCTGAATGGACCCCTTTCCGAGCTGAACGTGTGGTTCTCTCTGGCTGAAATTGTCTGTCGTCGGCCGGTACACTAGCGGACAGTACGAGGTCCTGATTGGTCTGGAATTGATGTAATCTGTGTCCTTGAATTCTCGGCAGGGAAAAATGCCACGCCCTCTATTGTCCTTGTGAGTGCAAACTTGAAGGTTCCTCTGGTAATGCAGTTCAGATGCAGGAGAAGTGTAAACCAAGCTTAACACTGCAGCAGCGTCTAACATCAGTATATCCTGCTGTAGTTTGCGGCTTGATGTTTTCTGAGCTGCAAAGACCTCTCCTGCTCCAGTCAGGGATGATGTAAGGCATAGAGAGTACTTTTCCCCTTCCCACCCTGTAAGGCTGATATTGCTGCATGGTCTATTTGTGTCCCTGCAATACAACACTTCTAACAAATAGTAAAAAATGAACTATGACTTTAAAAGTATCTGTTGGCATCTGTCACTTTTTTTGCACTGCTAAGAATGGCCACAAGGCAGACATGATGAATTAATGAATTAACCTTGGCCAGACCATCTCAGTTTTCACTATTAATTGACTAAACAGTGCTGATAGGTGCATTATGTGAGACCACCCACAACACATATATTATTGCGCTGCCAATGATGCAAACCAACATGGGTTATATCACTATCGCAATTACACTATATTTAGCTTCTCGTTTTGCAGCAGTTTTTCACTCCCTGTTTAGAGGTTTTTTTTGTGTAGGAGTCATCTCCTGCTCTATGGGTGTCTGCATCTGATTATAAAGGAGAAGTGAGTCGACACTTCATTCAGGCATTATCTCTGACCCCCCACTGAGAGCAATGAGAGTACTATAGCGTGATGCCAGAGCCTGCTACTCTTACAGTACCTGCCTCTTTTCCTCATTCGAGTACACGGAAGCTTAAAGTATGCCACAATTTAAGGAAGTTGAAATCCTTTCCATACAACTGAGTTCCATCTGTAAAGGCTTTATAGCTGGGTCAGTCGGGATTAATCGTGATTCGCTGTCACGATACTGAATTGTGATTGTGATTGTGAATTTTCGGTTACCCTTTAGTCCAGAAAACAACCACATGATATGATGTGATAGTGCTTCCAAGCTTCAGATCATCATCATTACTATTTTGAAACTTTATTATTAGCCTTTTGAAACCTATTTTTTGTGGAAGCTATCATAGTTTTTAATTTAGTTTTATTGTATAATGTGAGGAAACAAAATTAATGATGTAAATAACGCAATGTATCGCAATAATACATGTATCACAATGCATCCTGATAGTATCACATCGTGGCATGTGTATTGTAATGCACATTGAATCGTGAACCCCTTGCCAATACCCAGCCCTACTTTACATGATGTTTTAAATTGCGAATTATAATTCAGAATTAAACAGTTCCGTCGAGTTTACATTGCACTTTCATTTAATTCCGAATCGTGAAGTGCTTACATGGCGTTTTCATCGAGGAATTAAGCTTTATTCAGAATTAAATCGAGTTAATTCTGAATTAAATGTCTCTTGTAAACGAGGCCAATGTGATTCTCAGTTACTTCCTCACTATTTAACATGGAACACTAAGCATTGCTATGACAGAAACTTGTCAGAAGACTGGCTGCACTACTTTACAAGAACACGAGCAAAAGGAACCACCATATGACCCCAGAGAAAATCCTCATCTTTTTGTTGGGCTGTCATAGAAGATTGCAGACCGCACAATATACAATGCACGAAGCATGTCACATTATAAGTGATACTATGAAATATTTTGAAAAAAAAATGAAAACATGACCCTCAGATTCATGGCCTATGGAAAGGCTACACAGAAGTGTGTAACCTGAATGTACAGGTTGTATAGGAAGAACTTTGTCATTCCTTTTCAATGTCATAATGGCATACAGTACTCCCACAGCCTTACGACATGTCCATCATTCATTGACTAAGCACAACAACATAACCTTACAAAAAGTACTTAAGTTACAGTATGACAACTGACCCTTGCCATCTTGAGGGTTTTGCTGTTGTTTTTCATTGCTGATGTGTTCTGAGAGTTTCGGCTCCAGAGTTATTAGGTTGCACTATAGAGCGAGTATAAGAGCCGGGAGGTGAACTGGCCTTGATTCAGAGGCGGCTGAGAGCTGCTGAGAATCTCTGATGGCAAGCCATAGCATGGGCCAAGGGCAAAAAATACAGATGTCATCAGCTATAGCAGAGAACAGCTGAGAGCCTCGGGTTAGTGCTGCAGTTGCGGCAGAGGTTGAGAAGTGTTTTTGTCAAGCAAACTTTCCAGTCCAACCACAATGATATAGGTACAGTAGATCTGAAGGATTCAGAACACTATTTTGCATTGAATGGGGCGAGTTGGCAAACCCATTTCAGTTCCACAATACACTCATAGGGTATTTTCTCATAGTCCCCTTTAAGTGAACCAAACTACGTGGGCGTATTACAAAATAGAATCGGCTGGCTTTTATGGAGTTTTATGACATTTTGTTCACACACACACATGCCTGGTCCTCTAGAGCTCCCCTTATGTGATTACACTTATAGTCAAATGTGTAACTTGTCAGAACACTGATAGGCTGGTTGAAACAGGCAGCATTTGATAATGTCAACACTCTGTTTGACATTAACTCACAGCCCTCTGAATGAGTTCTTATCCACCATGCGCAAAATTATTCTCCTTTTACTTTGTTTCTCGAATAGGGCATACAGACTTTGCCATCAGATTTAATTGTTGACAAGGGTAAATTGAAGCGGTAGCCTACTTCAAAAATTCAACATCTGCTCACATTCCCTCTACCCAACGGCAAGAAAATGAGTCTGCAATTAATTGAAAAAGTGAGAAGAACACAGAGCACTTTGTGTTCACAATATGCAGATTAGTGAACTTTACTAAAGACTTCTTAGCAAACGATACTGAGACCATGTCAACAACGGTCTCATTTCACTTCCGAGGGGTTTGGGTTCAGTTTAGAGCGTTCACATGTGCACAGAAAATGCTAAGTCACAGTGAAAATGCCCTTAGCTTTAGTCTCATTCTACAGTGGTACAGGCTCTCTGAAGTATATTAAATTGAGCACATTGTTATGTTGTTATACAAGCACATGGTCTAAATGTATGGCTACTGCATATTATAATTGAAGGACACCATGAGATTATATAACGCCAATACAGCTCCTGAACTTGGTAGATACGCCTTATCAGGGCCGGCCCAAGCATTTATGGGGCCCTAAGCAAAGTTTCATCAACAATTCTGACTACAAGTACTTCACACAAATGTGTGTGCTTTCTCAGACAATGATTCAGCGTGACTTTTTTCCTGCAAGATAGCTGCAGGTGTCTTCTTTCAAGTGGAATGGTACAGCTAGAGCACTGTAGCCGGTGCTTCAGGTTTTCTCTCCTGTGGCTACACAGCCCCTGGCCTCGCTGCAGTTCCTGCCTTTCTCACTTTACTGATCCAGGGGCGAGAGTTGATAACACAGCCATCGGTAGCTATTGATTTTCTTCAGGTTGTTTTGTATTGAGAGTATCTCCCCCATTACTTATTTAGGTTTTGTTTGGTGTTTGTTTGTTGGTTCACTCTGCTCTCTCTCTCTCTCTCTCTCTCTCTCTCTCTCTCTCTCTCTCTCTCTCTCTCTCTCTCTCTCTCTCTCTCTCTCTCTCTCTCTCTCTCTCTCTCTCTCTCTCTCTCTCTCTCTGTTGAGTCTGCTTACTTTCTGTTCATTCACTGCATAGAGTGATGTTGCTGTAACTGTAAAGCTGTGCCCTTTTATAATCATGGATGTCATTGGTATGCAACATTGTGTTGTGCACTGATAGAGAGCCTGGCCATATATAAGTGAGAGGTGGTCATTAGGAAATGCCAAGGCTAATCATTGTCAGTCACAGATATAGGAGTCATTCTTTGTCACTTGGTTGTCCTCGATGGCTGTCTGAGCCTCTACAGGTATGCCTTGGTAGTTCACGTCTTTTATGTCCATCTTGTACTCCCTCCCTCCCTCTCCCTCTTTCTTTCTCTCTCTCTCTCTCTCTCTCTCTCTCTCTCTCTCTCTCTCTCTCTCTCTCTCTCTCTCACACGCACACACACACACACTCACTCACCCACGCTGTCTCCCACTCTGTCTCCCTGTCTTGCACTCTTTCATAATTTGACGGCCCAATCTTATTCTTATTCTCACCCTACCTCCTCAGCAGGTTTCACTAGGCTCCTGCCATGGTCTATATAATGCAGTGAGTCAATCAATCTTTTTTCCAGGAACATCATGAGGCTCAGGGAGGCTGACAAGGGGGGGACAAAGGGGTCTGTTGTCCCAGGCCCAGGGAGATGAGGGGGCCCATTATTGGATCCTCATTGAATTGAATGTATTGTGTAGGAGGCCCTATCAGATGACTTTGTCCTGGTCCCCGCCAAAGCTGTCAGCAGCCCTGATGAGGCAAGAAATCTGCGTGCAGCAGACAGCTGTCCAGCCGATGTCCTGTCATCCATGGGTGGCGTGTGCCATAGTGATATCACTCATTGGCCAATTCTCTGGTTGGGAAAAAGGGCTCAGTCCAAGTGTGAAAGGGATTGGTGTAAAGGCTGCTGTTGCATGACATGCTCCCTCCTTTCAGAGTGGTCAAGCACGTCAGGAAAATATTCAATAAATCATCGAGAGACTGTTTTGGCAGGGAGGGTGGAACATGAGCAAGGGAGCAAAAGAGTGGAGTGTGTGTGTGTGTGTGTGTGTGTGTGTGTGTGTGTGTGTGTGTGTGTGTGTGTGTGTGTGTGTGTGTGTGTGTGTGTGTGTGTGCGCGTACGTGTGTGTGTGTGTGCGTGCGTCCGTGCATGGGTGGGTGGGGCATCAGAAAAGTCTGAGAAAGGGAAGGAGGACGAAAAGAACCTCTTAGTGAGTGAGTGTGTGAGTGAGTGTGTGAGAGAGATGATTCGTTGTTATGGACGCTGAAGTTTTGGTGCTGTGTTTTGTGTGCCCCACACATACTGAACGCTTTACGGGCATCCATGAGCCCTATCGTTCCAGAGAGCCTTCACCAGCTTAGGTGATGAAATTCATGAGATGGCTGCACATGCTCAATCAGTCATCATGTCACTTATCACTGCATGACTTACATGGTTCTCTATAACAGCGTGTGGGGAGGAGAGAGCAGCAGCAGCAGCAGAAACAGACGTCTGTGAGATTTGCTGACAGCCAGAGCATTTTGAAAGGATTAGAGTTAAAAGCCTGGCTTCATGTATGTCTGAAACTCAGCTGTCTCCTGCTGTATCGAGAACAGACACGTCACAGCAGGTGTTCTTTTGGCTGACGTGTTCGCACCATCAGCATCCCCATGCCATCAGGACCAAAGGTGTAAAAAATGTGAAACAGAGGCTTTAATGTCATGCATGTCTGCTATGACTTATATAATTATGTTTTATCACATGAAGAGCTAATTAATGCAAGAGATATGGGGGAGGCATGCTTATTGATGCATTTTCACAATGATTTATTACAATCAGCTGTATAATACAGGTTTTCTTTAGCTTCAAACTGTTCGTTAGGTGGTGCCTAAATATAGCAGAAGCAAATCCAGTATCCTGCAATTACACAAGCATATGCGACCACAAAATGATGATCTTTGGGATCAATAAAGTCTTTAGTCTGCTTTATTTGGTATTGTACTTCTATTCAACTACTCCCAGGACATGTCCTGTTTTCACATCTTGTCTAAGCCACCCTGGGCTGTGTTCCCAAAACGCATTTTGGGGATCTGAGGTTCTTAAAACATTAGTGCAGTATTTTACACATTAAGCACTGTTTACACCGACGATACTTTTGATGGAATAGCGAAAATGACACGAAATGGCAATGACAGACCTACTTTCAGTGAATTTGGTGACATGAGGGAACTGTAAATGAATCCCATTTTTACAGGTGCTTTCAAATTCGATTGTACACAATTTCAATCGTGTTACACTCTGTGCTCAGTCCAATCACTGGACCACAATGATGAACAACACGATGCCTGTTAAATTCTCTTTCATTCCTATATTCCTATGACCCCGTATTTCTTAGATTTCAGAAGTACTGGGACGCTCTCTGCAACTAAAAAGCCTAAACTGTATTTCATGTGAGAATTGTGCTGAGCTACACAGTTCAAGGTATGAACCTGCCTATGGTTCTTCTGATGTTGCATAGTGCATAGTGCTCCCAAGTCAGTCAGGAAAGCCCTGCTATCTCAGACATTTTAGTGCTCTGCTCTTAATGCGTCTCACACAGCCAATGGAATGTCTCTGTGTTGATCTTTGATGGTTGCTCGTTGTTAACTTTCCACCATCGTGCTCTATACAAGCAAAGAGTGATCCTCCCTGCTACCTCAAGAAAGGCACCGCCTTCCAAATCTTCATGCCCCACTGCCTGACCTTGCTTGACTCTTACAGCAGCTACTGTCAAGTGAAGCTGATGCTGGAAGCATGCCCAAAGGCCAGCCTCTCTGGCTGAGCAGCATCTCTACTGTACTATTGTTATTCAAAATGTTGCCATCTTGGCACTGCTTTGCTCCAGCCACCTTTATGAACCTTATTATTGCCCCACTGAGCCACCCTGTGGCCTACCTACATAGACCTAAATTATTTACTCACTTTGCAGATTTTGGAGGTGCCCTTGCAAAATCGAATTAGAGCTCATGTGTGAATTGCCAAGCTGATGTCTTACATCTCCTTTATCTTGTACAAAATATTTAAAATAAAGAGATACTACATAGATTAAATATGTAAAATTAAATTTGTATCAACATGTCTTAACTGTACTTTTGCACACCATTAGTTTATAACATTGTCGCCTGTTTTGATAGTAGGTGGGATCTGCTCATCACCATCATAATCATTGCGGAGGGGGTCGCCTGTCCTTTACAAGGCAGGAACCAACTGGAGGGGTGGAGGTGGCATCAAAGTTGACGTAGTTAAGGTTACTACACGTGAAATTTGAAAATGTCTTGACTTACGTAGTTGCTGAGATATATTATAACAGGAGAGAGCCCGCTATAGTCCTAACAATCGTGTGGCCATGCTCAGTGGAGGTTTACTTGTGTTCAATTTGTATACAGGTTTTGACATCCCCATGAGTGTATCGAAAGCCTTTCATTTATCTACCAAATGGGGATGTAATAGTCAGGCAGTGTCTGCAATGCAACACATCTTTTTTGAGAGAGGCAACAAATCTTGCCGTGGCAGCTGCGACCATGGGTGCCGCGAGGGGGGGAAAGGTGTTACAGATTCTAAGGGCCCAACAGCATTGACAGGGCCCCTGGAAGGATGCTGATAACATAATTTGTCATTTTGGGGGCCCAAAATTTGAATCTTTCATGGGGCCCAAAATTTTTAGCAGCGCCCCTGGCTGCGACCACCATAAAGGTGTGAATGCCAGTGCCAAGTCCAGGGTGTCCAGAATATTGGTCCCTCTGAGATGCTAGTTGTGTGAGGGTAATGCAGACTGTCAAGGGTAAGGATGGCCAAATTCTTCTCGTCAAAGACAGGCAAGCAGCTTGATTACCAAATGTGAGCTTCAGCCATTAGTGATCTGACACTACAGTAGCCTACATCAAAGATGTCCTGCCTTTTCACCATCTCTGTTTACATTCCATTCAACAGTGTGACAGTAGCACAGTTTCCTCATATATTTTCGCCAGCCTTGGCAGAGGGAGGGAAGCCAACTGGACATGGATCATGGGGCACATCCCAAATTAGCCTCATCCCCTTATAGTCTGGAACTTCATTGCTGGTATGCTCCTTATGACACCAAGTGGCTATGGGATAGGGCCAATAGTGACTGGCCTCAGGCTCCCAGCATGGCTGCTTGTTCCATCCATCTTGAGCTTGTTTGTGCACCTGGTCCTGGTGGGGCCGTGTAGTGTTGTCCACCGTACCGGCCCTGGCAGAACTGTAGCACCCCTGAATCCTGGCGTGAGAGAAGAAAACATCAACCTGCTCACAGAGGCGATTCTAGGGTCAGATGGGGCCCCAAGCGAAAATGCAAAATAATGAACATTTGAACCAAAATCACCTCTACTGTGGTAAAATGTGGGCTGTTATTCACTATCTGGGGGCTTGGGGGCCCCAAGCGGCTGCCTGCCTTGCCTGGTGGCAAGATGCGCCTCTGCCTGCTCATGCCTTGCTGTGTCAGGTGGGGAGCAGCACACGCTCTCTTGGCTGCTCCTCCTTGCCTTCCCTGCAGAGGGGGCACAGACGGGCTTAGCCTCATCAAGCCTCCTGGACCACAGTAGTGTACCCCATCCCGCATGTTGCTGGTCAATTAGACCCTACATCACAGATGGAGTAGTTACCATCAATTGTACATTTCCAAATTGTATTATTGAGCAAACATAAGATATCAGTATTGGTGTAGTGCACACATTCAGACAAATACTCATACTGCACAAGAGTAGTGGGCTATTTACGAAAAGAGGTGGCATAACATGGTTGTTAAACACAGTAAAAATCTCTGGAAGTGTAACACACACAAATATTTACTTCAGTAATGCAATGCCCTGTTGCTTTGCACATTTACATTGCAATGTTGGAACTAACCATTTACAATGTGGATATTCAGTAGGCTTATCTCTATTCAACATACTAACACACAACAATATTCCTTTGACATTTGTTTCCCTAATTTTTGCTCTTTCTCGCACTTGTCCTCTTGACTCTACATAACTGTTTGTTTTAAATTGTACAGTTTTATACTTACTTGTATTACTCTCTTTTGTCTCTCTTCTGTCCTCCTCCTCTCCTCCTCCCATCTTCAGCGTGGTTCTTGCCCTTGGGTTGGGTAAGCGAGTGGCTCTCGTCTAGGACAACGTTGGGAGCTGTCTCCCGTGCTGAGTTGGCGGCCGACACTCGGCAGGTGTACGAGCTGCGGAGACGCGACACCGCAGTGAAAACAGACGGCACAGATGATGTCACTGCATCGACTCGCCAACCAACGTGCGCGTATGTATGGGCGAGGGGTGGGTGGGAAGTGGTGGCACAGGGAAAGGCTGGCAAGGCAGATGGCACCTGCCGCTGGCAAAGATGGAAAGAGGAGGAGGAAAAGAGAAAGCGAGACAAGTAAGCCCCCTCACCCAACAGGCCTGCAATAACGCAGTATCTAAGGGCAGTCAATGGAAAGAGGCTTCCAGAGTGGCATGGGTGACCCGCGGCAGGGATTTGGGTAAAGATCTGACCACTGTGCTGGACTAGACAGGGCAGAAGCCCCAAGAAATTCAGCAGAGGAAAATCAACGGCTGAGGGAAGCCGAAAGCTGCAAAGATGACCGATAGTAGATCTGAATAGTAGATAAAGCAGTGGAGCCTCTTCCATTGAGTTCCTTCATCCAAGTTCCTCATCATCAGGTATGATTTGCAGTCCCACTTAAATGCCATTCTCCAGGCAGTAGAAGGTGCAGTGAAATGAAGCTATTCCAAGGGATAATGCAATGTCATGAAAAATCCAATTCACTATCACACCATTTTGCCCATTTCGGATACTTTTTGTAATGAATATCTAATAGATGGAACTAATGTCTTTGAAAGAGATATAATGCCTGAATATCTAAATGAATGAATCATCAAGCATGATTCTATGGTTAAATTACAGCCCCCCTGTAGCCCATAATGGCAAAGTAATTTACATCCACTGGGCCAGAGCAGGGCCGCTGCACCCTCTCTTCATTATGTCCAAGGTGCTCACCTCCAAAAAGTGTCTAGTGCCCGTGAACCTGACCTTAGTTTCGTATTACGCTTCATGGCCAAAGATTTATTTCATCAAATTAGCAAAATTGCTGCGCATGATACTGGCCAGTTGTGTCATAACTCTACTTCCCGCCTTCCCAAATTCTCTCTCTCTCTCTCTCTCTCTCTCTCTCTCTCTCTCTCTCTCTCTCTCTCTCTCTCTCTCTCTCTCTCTCTCTCTCTCTCTCTCTCTCTCTCTCTCTCTCTCTCTCTCTCTCTCTCTCTCTCTCTCTCTGACTATCCTCCCATGTCCTCTCCACAACTCTCACATTTTGGGACTGTGGTGAAGTTAATTCTATTCATATAATCAAGGTGATAAAAATGTATTACCAATCCCCTGAACTCTTGAACTCCCCCCCCACACACACACACCCAATCGCTACTCCGCCTCTCCATCACTGAGCAGGAAGACACATTAAATTTCAGAGTGGCGCAGGAAACTTTTCATAACACTGCAACCTCAGCAAAGGCAGCAGACTACTCTCCCTCATATTTCATTATGGCACCTGCTTATTTTATCTTATTTATTTATTTATTTATATATTTATTTATTTATTCGCCTCTTCCCGAACCGCTCTTTGTCTGATGCCTCTCGTGACGGCGGTGGTGGGATTCTGGCGGTGGGGGAATAATGACGGAAACAAATGCAGCTGGTAATGATATTTATCAGGTCCAGATGAGATTGTCGACGTGAGGCCCGTCTGACATGCATAGATAATAGCGGCCCACCGTCGCAGGGCCCTAGGGGGAATGATGAAGCCCTGCCACTGCTATCTGTCTACCAGAGGCACTATCGCACGCCCAGCATGCACACTCACACACTGGCAGGCACAGACACGCACATGCACATGCATACACACACACACATGCACGCACGCACACACACACAGACACACTCTTTCTCTCTCACACACTCACACACACACACAAACACTCTATCTCTCTCTCTCTCACACACACACACACACTCTCTCTCTCTCTCTCTTTCTCTCTCACACACTCAAAGCACAGAACACACACACACACACACACACACACACACACACACACACACACACACACACACACACACACACACACACACACACACACACACACACACACACACACACACACACACACTCAGTCACACGCGCACTCACACAAGCATTTGCTCACGCACGCACCACATCAAAAAGACTGAGGCATGAATAGGTAATTCAAGCACACCGAAATTCTAAAAGACAGGTGACTTGAAGGGAAGGATAAACAAATAAAGCGCAAGCACGCCATCT
>NC_085872.1:33507587-33510087 GCF_034702125.1 Engraulis encrasicolus
GCATTCTGCACTGCTTGCATCTTTTCCTTCCATCCGTCACTACAGTCACTGTCTGTCTCAATTTTTTTCCCCAGTCTTTTTCACCCACTGCTTTTTTTCTGTCTCCGTATTTTATTTTCTCTCGCTCCCTCTCTCTTTCATCTAGTCATAATCAATAAGCACCCCTAGGCTTTGATGGGTCAGAGTGAGTCACTTATAGAGCGGGAGATAGTCACCCACACCACGATGGCTTGGAGTGGAGCTTCTTAACATCTGACTTTTTTTTTTTTTCAATACAGACTCACATCTCCAGCCTACCTCTACTGCTCCCACACACAAGCACTTCCAGCCTCGCCACAGAACCCCCAACCCCCATCTGCCTTTCTGTGCTTCTCTCACAAGAATGCTGCATTGCATTGTCCACTGTATTGCATTGTCCAGTGTACAAGCATATTGTTTGACACATTACCAAAAGGTTACTCTCCCACACTAAGCATCTACACCTCCCCCTCCCTCTGAAATTCAAACTCAGTCATCTTTATTAGCATGATAAACAGGTAAATGTACTATATGGCCAAAGCTCATGAACATACTGTACATTCATTTATATTTACATTTATACCGATACATATATGAAGAAGATTTGTGTGTGTGTGTGTGTGTGTGTGTGTGTGTGTGTGTGTGTGTGTGTGTGTGTGTGTGTGTGTGTGTGTGTGTGTGTGTGTGTGTGTGTGTGTGTGTGTGTGTGCACGTGCCTACGTGCGTGCATGTGTGATGGCCCAGTATTTCTCTCTCTCTCTCTCTCTCTCTCTCTCTCTCTCTCTCTCTCTCTCTCTCTCTCTCTCACCAACAAACACACACACACACGCACACACACAGACACGCACACACACACACACACACACACACACACACACACACACACACACACACACACACACACACACACACACACACACACACACACACACACACACACACACACACACACACACACACACACACACACACACACGCCCTGCAGTTAAGGGGTTAACCTAACACACAAAAGTGCTGTCCTCATTACAGCACTATCAGAAGCAGCCAGATGTCTGCTGTCACATGTCCCTGCCTTCCGGTCTTCCCCAGCATCTGCATAGAGAAGAGGGGCCACGCTCTCTCTCTTCTTTCTCCCCCGTATTCCTCCTCTCTGTCTCCTCTTTGCACCCATTGCCCTCTCTTTTTTTCCACCACATCTCCTCTTACCGCATTTCTCTTCTCTCTGTCTAGTATATCCATTTCAGTCCGGAAGCTTCTTTTCCCATCACTTCTCTCTTCCTCTCTTCCACTCTTTTTCTCCATCTCCCCCAGTCCTCCTGTTTCCCTCCTCCTTCCTCCTTCTCTCTCCTCTCCTCTCCTATGATGAGCTTCTGTGTGTTGTTGCCAGGGAGATTGCAGTGTTTTGGTGTGATGTGTGTAAATAGCCTGAGAGCGAGAGAGAGAGCGAGAGAGAGAGAGAGAGAGAGAGAGAGAGAGAGAGAGAGAGAGAGAGAGAGAGAGAGAGAGAGAGAGAGAGAGAGAGAGAGAGAGAGAGAGAGAGACCTCAAGCTGTCCCCTGGGAGGTTGAAAGCCTTTGAACACGTTGATAATGTGTCTCACTGTGGGCCAGTTTTATTACTGGTTTGTTAATGCATGCAGGAAACTGTTCCAAAACCCCAACTGTGGCAGGTGATTGAACTTTTCATTTGGAAAGACTGGTGTCTCGTGATCCATAAAGTACAGACCTGAACAGAATTTTGCTCATCACTATGTTGAATATTACATTGAGCTGCATCTTTGGATGGTGATGTAGGCCTACTTGCTGCATCCAGAAATCCCAAACAGACCCTTGATCTGCAACATTAAAGCTGGATGCAACTGAAGTGCGTATTCTCGGGCTCTGTTGTATCCTTTTTGCATGTGGGCAGTTATGGCCCCCCTGACAGCACAGCATACAGTATATAGACAAAATACCAGATGGTTAGAGCAGTGGTCTTCAAAGTGGGAGCCGCGGACCCCTGTGGGGGGGTGGGGGGCTGCGAAGGGATGCTAGGGGGTGCGCGGAAGGTTCTCAGAAAAAGTATAGCACATCAAAATGAATAAATTGATTAATTAATGTGCACCAAAATAAACCACAATCAACATTATTCCCACTAGTTAAAACTGCATGATAATCTGATGCATCTAGAACATTATAGTTATTTTATATATCCCGATGAGACACTGACACATGGTCATGAAAGGGGATGTGCAGAAAAAAATAGTATAGCGTCAGGGGGGCCTTGGCTGGAATCTACCAGTATGTGGGGGGCCTTGTCATGGTAAAGTTTGGGAACCCTTACAGACAGCTTGTTTGCAATCAGGCAATAAACAGCACTAATTTTGATTTTGACACAGTGCTACTGAAACCTAGCCACTGACTAAAAAGTACTCTGTGGTGATGGTATCTACAGTAAGCACAGTGAAACCTCTGCCCGTATCTTAAAATAGAGGTGAGTGGGAT
>NC_085872.1:33520087-33527587 GCF_034702125.1 Engraulis encrasicolus
TTATAACGCACCCACCCACAAATCCATGCACACACCGCACAGAACAGAAGAGAAAGTAGCTAAATATACTTCCTGCTCAGACATAATTACAAACACATGCGTACACGCACGCACACCCACTCATGCGTTTGCACATGTACACACACATTGACTATGGTAGATAGAGAAATGCAGATAAATGCATTCTAGTTACTAATTAATGTGCTTGATGAAAAGAGTTTAGTGTTGTCTATACAAACAGCCATAGACACCCAGGCACACAAACGAACAAAAGTGATCCATTTACAAAACATAATCCACATTATGCTCTAACATAATGGCCGAACACATTCAGAATAATGCAATGGCAAAAGCTCCACAAGCACATTTAAAATCAGTGCTGCGTCTATTGCTTGTGCTTTTTTTCCCCCCTCCTGTGTTGGCTGTGAGTAAGTGTCGTCGGTTGAACGTCTGCGATGGTGATTGCTTCTTGCCCGCAGGACACTGTCGGACGAACAGTGTGCCTCCCCAGAGACACTTCATCCTCTTATGGTGTGTGGGGGAAGGAGGGAGGGGGTGGATATGTGACTGTGCACTGTAATGACCACCTCAGGCACGGAGAAAAAAAAAGACTTACCATTAAGTCCGGAAGGCCCTGTGTGGGCTTTTAAAGGTCCTTTAGGGCAGGGCATAATTCCCCACTCCAAGTCAGCACTGACCGACTTTTTTTGTTTTACGATGACTCTCCTAATGGGCTGTGTGGGGCGTTAGGAGGAGATCACTGTTCAGCAGAGCATGCATTTTCGGATCCTCAAGATAACATGCAAGTCCTCTTGTTCCATTAAACTCTTTATCACTCGCATTTTCTTTTTACAATGTGCTGACTACAAACCAACTGGGTGGACGATGGAATTATTTATCCGGACAACTCCTCGGGGGCCAAATACCAATGATAATCCACTCAGGTGGCCCAGACGCATTTAAGTCATGTTCCTTGGGATGGATGAATCACATTAGAGAGTTTTACATCTCCATAATGGCAAACATAAGAAGTGGCTCCAGACTCTGACTTGGTTTTGCGCAATAACACAGACAGGAGTCCTTGGTGTTACAGAAGAGGGACATTTTTTCATTTTGGTCCCAATTGCCAGTATTTTTCCATATCTGGGCATGACATGATGTTGTAAAAGACAGTCGCTATTTTATCTTTGTAATAAGCAGTCATTTACTTAGGACTTATCCGATCAGGGTGATATGAAACAATATCTCTGCAATCCATCAGCGTTCACATGGGTTGGTGGAGGGATGGTCAGTCAGGACTCACAGCACACGTTAGGGCAAGTGGCTCATGTTTGTATCACTGGCGCCATCTACTGAAAACAGTCAAGTTCAGAGAAACAAATGATATTGCTGGTGATCGCATCAGAGGCCTATAAGAAGCTGGTTCAGGAGTAAACCAGGTTGAGTTAGGAGGTAGGCCTAAATCATCTAATAGGAGAGCCTGGAGTCCTCATTTTCTTCCTCTTCACTTAACTTCACCTGGTTTACTCCTGAACCAGCTTCTTAGTATAAGCCCAAGGTCTATATACTGCTCAACAGAGGTGTCAAAAGAAACACAGTTTCCTTCAACTCAGGGAATTTATCTTAGTAACCAGTAGACTTGTGTAGTTGTTTGACGATGACCTGACTCGCAGTGGTTAAACAGACCTTCTTTATACAGTATTTGTTTGTTTTATAAATGCACTGGGAAAAGGTTTTAGCCTGCTCACACCTCAGGTGTTCGTCTTCAGGGCTAGTGATCCAGATATTAATTAGTGAAAGCAAAGTGGCTAAAGACCTGAAGCTACTCTTGCCTTGATATGAGGAAATGATATCACACAGACTTGTCCTGTGGTGGGGGTGATACACATCTGGCCTGTTATGAAATCCATGTCACCAGTCATGCGAAGAGATAGGCATGATGCACAGCCACTGCTATGGAACAAATAAAATGAAAGTGATGTAAATACTGTGTCGGTTTGCATGAATGATGTTAAAGGGACACTGTGTGAGATTTTTAGTTGTTCATTTCCAGAATTCATGCTGCCCACTCACTAATGTTACCTTTTTCATGAATACTTACCACCACCATCAAATTCTAAGTATTCATTATGACTGGAAAAATTGCACTTTTCATACATGAAAAGGGGGATCTTCTCCATGGTCCGCCATTTTGAATTTCCTAAAATAGCCGTTTTTAGCTGCAAAATGACTGTAATTGGACCATACTAGTTAATATTTGTTTATTACTTAGTAAACTTTCATGTAAAGACCAAATTTGGCAATAGGGAGCCTAGATTCAACGAGCAGCATAGTTGCAGTACCTTTTTTGACCATTTCCTGCACAGTGTCCCTTTAAGGCTTTAAGGCTTGGGTGCCTGGAGGCAGAAAATATATTCAAGACAGAGTGACAGATTTGTATTCCTCCTTCTCTACAGCTTGAGAGAAGAAAGGTCCTTGAGTGCATGTTGAACTGAATTAGACTACTTAAAGGTTATTCTGTTATGTCATCTCCGGCTTGATTTAACTGTCCGTGGCACTGTGCTCTTTCTTGGGCTGTGATGTACGCCACATTTGAGAAAAAAAAATCGGTCAACAGTGCTTAATCTCATTTAATCCTGCCTCATCCCTCATAATCTAAACACATCTGCTGTTTGTCAGATTGTTTGTCCATCCACTTTGTCTCATTTCCACATTCCATTGTAAACTCGATTTTAATCAGGCGTCTGTTTTATTATTCAATGCGTTGGATAGGGTGAATCGGGTTACACAGAGGTGGATTTACAGAGCCCAGTGCTGAACAAGGACCTGAAGACATGTACAAAAACTACAGCTTCACATACTTATATGAGTCACTATTTGAAGACATGTTTTACTGCATTTTTCTCTACACTTATTGATCAAAATATCAAAACGTTTTTTTTTTGTGCCATTATTTGCCCATTTCATCATTTTGATGTGGATTTGTCATTTTTAAACTTTTCTTAGCAGTTTTCATTTTTTCTCTTAACCCTTGTGTTATGTTCATAAGCTGCATACACCTGTGGTGTTCGGGTCATTTTTGACCCGTGATAACAAAACTCAGCCATAAAATACCTAAAAACACTAGTTATCATCAAATATTGTTTTTCATCTCATGGCTAACTTGGTATGTATTCATATCCATGGAAATATTACTTTATGTATTCATCTTTTTGACTTTACAGGTCTTTTATCTTACATTATGCAAATCGTTTTTGAAGACCAAAACTATCAAAATCTGCATAAATTCACTATTAACACCTCCTAGAGTGATACAATTAGTGATTATGTTGTCCATGTATTACAGCTGATATGTGAGTACAACAACCCCCAAATTTATTTAATTAGTTTTTCTCTAATATTAAAAAATATCATCAATAGTGGCATTTGTGGTGTTCGGGTCCAAACCAACCCAAAGAGATTTATAGCAGGATAAAGACCAAATGTCAACTAAATTAGTTTTTCAGTGCATAAAATCAATGTTTAAATATGTTGACTTGGTGTTTTTGAATATTTATATGATTTTAGTGTGGTAAATATACAAAATAACAATTCTGTCAGAGTCCCAGCTATTCCGCCAATCTAATGCAAAGATATTAGAAATGAACACCTCAATGAACATGAAAAAAATCACACTATTCATCTGAATACCCTATGCCATGAACATGGACCATTATGTCATTGCCACATCAACTTTATGGAAAGTATAAGACCAGTTTTACATGTTTGGGTGCAATTATGAATTTTTGATACGTTTTTTGGAAAAAAATATGTGCAAAAATGTATTTTGAAAACAAATATGCAACAAAACTCATTATATAATCCAGAAATGGATTCCCTGACCATGAAAACATATGAGTAGACACCAGAAATACATCTGTACTCCTTTCACAACAGGAGATATGACGTATTGTAGTGTATGGGACTGTCCGGCAGCCATATTGGATTTGTAATATGAAAAAGCTGGCAATTTTTTTTTCAGGCAAGAAATATATTTTCCTCACCATAAATCACCAAACTGAAGACAAAGGGCAACCAACAGCTTTTCAGAAATGCATACAACAACCAAAAATCTATGCCGGGTCAATTTTGACCCTCGAACACCACAGATGTAACTTTTTTTTTTTTGGACCTTTAAGATTTACTAAAATGACCAAACATATTTTTTTGTGTTGAAATGATTGTGACTGAGGATTAGATAAAGCCTTATTCCAAGAAAATAATGGAAAGTGTGTTTTTTTCACACTAAAACTTGAAAACGGGTCAAAAATGACCCGAACACAACATAAGGGTTAAAATCAATAAGTAGTTTTTCAATGAGGCTTTAAATCAATAACTGGGTTCTCTGAAGCACAAATGCTTTTATTTGCTGGCTTAGCTATACCACTTGAACCTGCATTTGTAACAGATTTCATACATGTCCAGCAAAGTTGGAATTCCGTGACCGTTTGCTGCAGTATTAAGTAGCTATTCAAATTAAAGAAAGGCTCCTAGCCACCAATGTCTTTTTACAATATGGTCTCAGATGGCCCATGAGTCTTAATTACCCTTGATTGTTTATTTTGATGACAGTATAAATAGCCCTTGCATGGTGCTGACATGCTCTTGCCTGAGGCTGCCTTCCCTTTCAACTGCCAGGCGTGCAACTAGTGTGACTGTGCAAGCATGACAAAAGAGACGCTGACTGGAGATTGGGGCGTTGGGCTGAACGGGCCTCACATTTAATCAGTACCCAACATGTCTTTTAGGAGTTTATCTAAAAATTGTGTCATATATTGATATTTTTCCCCTGAGCATAAAATAATGTCTTGGCTGTAATCACATTATTATTTTTAATCAGTTAATTAGTGCTTACTTGTGGTGCATTTGTATTACTGATGAAGATCATTTGGTTAGCCATTGCTTTGTTCTTATCACTTCAAAGTAAACGCTTGATAAAATCAAAATGACTGGCTTAAACCTATGTGATTGTCCTCTATTGGCAATATTCAAAAGACTGTCCGCATATTTAAAATCATTTCATAAAGGTGCACTGTGTAGGATGGTGGCCAGAATAGGTATAGCCTATTACAAATATGCTACTCATTGAAACTGTGCTGCCAATTGCCAAATTTGATCTTCCCAGTCATGATGAATACTTAGACTTTGATGATGGTGGCAAGTATTCATGAAAAAGGTAACATTTGTGAATGGGTAGAATGAATTCTGGAAAGAAACCAAACCATTCTACTGGCTTACCAGGTCTGAATGCTGGCAGTGTAGGTCTACCAAATGTAGTTGGGACAATTGTTACAACCTCTGGCTCAAAAGGAGTAAAAAAAGGGGGGAAAGGGGGAGGCCCCGCCATGCCAGTGTGCCGGGAGGTTATACTCATCAATGAGCCAACCTGACACAATTGGCAGACGGGGCCGTCAAACAATGTAGTTAATGAAGTTGTTGGTGGTTGGTGTGCTAAATCCAGTGAATAACCACAGGAACTTGAATTATGCACTGCTCTTTTGGCACTTTCATTGATGTTTGTTTGACCCCTGCAGAGAAATCCAATACACGGCAACATACAGAATCCAGGTTTAGATTATGTATCAAGTTATATTACTGATTTTCCCTGCATGGGCATAACTGGACACATTGATAAGTGATAAGGGAGTAACAGTGATACGTTTCGTTTGTAACCGTGTTTGTCTTAAACAGGCCTATTGACTTTCTCCATTTAGCAGCCAGGTGAAATCTATGTAAGTCGCACGCACACGCACACGCGCACGCGCATGCACGCATGCACACGCACGCGCACACACACGCGCACACACACACACACACACACACACACACACACACACACACACACACACACACACACACACACACACACAGTCTCATAGGAGAGAGAGAGAGAGAGAGAGAGAGAGAGAGAGAGAGAGAGAGAGAGAGAGAGATATGCAATTACACAGACATGCAAATCATGCCCATACAATCCACACGTGCATGCATGCACTCTCCTTTTTCCGCGCTGAGCTGCTGCAGGTGATTGCCTTGCCTTATTAGAAATGAGTGAAGATCCTTCAGGCCTGATCAGATCTCAAAACCATGTGCTTCTAATTACCCCAAGAGGGAATTCTATTCAGCTACAACCTGTTGCTTAGATGGAGATGGACTGCTATAAAGGAATGTCTCTGCTATCAGCAGGAAATCCAAATGGTGATGAGCAGAATAATGCATGTTTGATCAAATGTATGACGTTCATTATGGTCTGACTGTTGAATCAATTCTTAACGTTTTCCTTTGTCTCAGACAAGTACATTTCTATCTTTTACCTGACATGTTTTGACGGGGAAACTTCTGTCTTCATCAGAGGGTCACAGGAATGTTGACGTGCTTACATTACTGAAACAAAGGAAAACATCACGTAAGAATTCATGTTTGATCAAATTAAGTGAAAAGAGTTAGAAAATGGTGAAAATTAGGAAAAGCTGATTAGATGCTTTAGTTCTTCAGGTTGCCCCTTGATTTGTTGAAGTCATTAGAAATAATTATGTCATTAGAAATACTAAAAAGATTGCTAACAAATGCTTAAGAATGGGTTACCAACACTTAATAAATACTTTTCAACCAAAAAGGAACAAAAATAGGAAAAGCTGATGTTTTAGTTCTGCCATGTGGTTACCCCTTGAGATTTTTGTAGCTTTTAAGCAGGCATTTTCAGTCAACATTTGATTTCACAAATTTCTCTCAACTTTCCTGAAAGCTATAAATGGCCAATGCTGTTCTTTCAAACGTCCAACATCAGATATTTTTCATCACAAGTTTCCCTTAAGGCACATGAGGAGAATCTCTGATTTACCCCTATAGGCACTCCAACAAGAGAGGGCGTCTCTTCTTTTGATGTTTTTAGGGAAATAATAAAAGAAAGACAAAAGTTCCACTATGCTAATGCTTGAGATGCCGCAGTCCCACGGAAAACTGTATGGCATGTTGTGTGTTTGTGTACTCTTTTCAACTACTGTATGCTACGTTAGCCCCTTAATGCATGGCGTACCTTCTGTGGCACGCTGTTATAGACATTGAAAGTTAACTACTGTAGTACTACACTACTATGGCAGTGCACAGGGCCTTTTGTAATACATTACGACTTGGTCATTGCCATTCTGGTAACAGCTGATTTATAATGCTGTGTCTTAAAGGTTTAAAAACCCTAACATTAGAATCTGCGCTTGTTGTTATGCATAAGTTGTTGTTACCTTGTTATGTACCTCTATATGGTACTTCAAGCTTTGAAAATACATTTGAACTCAGACTCTTTGGTGTGCACCACACTTCTCCGGTATGTAGACTACTGGAATTGCGGCTCATTCTGCTTCAATTTCAGTTTAATGGTAGCCTGATCTTATCATACTTGTAGGTTGCTTGGCTTTCACTCTTCTGTCCAGTTCATTCCAACTGTCTAACTAAACCTTATTGAATCTG
>NC_085872.1:33532587-33535087 GCF_034702125.1 Engraulis encrasicolus
TGAACACAGAGCAGACTTGCTACCCAACACTCATACAGAACACCACTGTGTGATTCTCTAGCCCTCCACTCACACTACTGAGGGAAGGGAAGATGCTAAGGAAGAATTGTTTGGCACACATTTGTCTTTGAAAAAAAAAAGTGTCTAAAAAAATCGTGATATATCAATATTGACTGAAATAGTCGTAATATTGATGTTTCTCATCATCGAGCAGTCTCAGGTTCAACCTTCTCCCTACCCCTCCTTCCCCAAACAGACAAACGAGTGAAAACTCAAAAGAAGGCAAGGACACTGATGAGACTGAAAAAAAGGGGATGGAGCTCCCTGGGTAATCTAGAGAAAGGAGGTGAGACCTCACCACCACGGGCTCTCTCACAGAGGGAGGAGGAGGAGGAGGAAAAACAGCCCAGCCAGCCCATCCCTCCATGGAGCTGTGTGGGCCTGCAGGAGAATGATTCGCCCCATTCAGTCCTCATCTGTATCCCGCTCACGCTGCTCACGCTGCTCACGCTGCTCACACTGCCTTGCTGCCTTCTCTTCTCTTCTCTTCTCCAGCAGCCCAGCAAATCTCCTCCTCCACCACCCCCTCTAGGAAGTGGCATATCACACCATGTGTCCGTGTGTGTGTGTGTTTCCGTATGTGCGTGTGTGTGCGTGTGTGTTTGTGTGCGTGTGTGTGTGCCCGCGCACGTGTGTATGTTTGTGTGTGTGTGCGTGCACGCGTGCGTGTGTGTGTGTGTGTGTGTGTGTGTGTGTGCGTGCGTGCTTGTGCGTGTGCATGCGTGTGTGTGTGCATGTGCGTGCGTGTGTATGTGTGTGGAGAGAGTGGGGCAGATAGATGGAGGGGGGTTATAATGTCAGACAGGCCTCCATTCTGTGTGCTGAAAGTTTTATGAGTGAACATTTCTGCTGCATGCTGGGAGTCTAATTGGGCGTTGATAATTTGTTAAGCTGCCTTATGAAACTCTGTGACCGTGTGTTCATGTGCATGGGCATGAGTATGTAGGGAGAGAGGAGCAGACGCTGAGATGGAGAAGTCTTCACTGTACTGTGTATACACCACAGACCTGTATTAACCTAGACTGGCAATGGGCGGTTCTAGCCAGTGGCAGCTTTTCGGATTGACTGGGCGCAGCCATCTTTGCCTTTTTCGCGCCCTGTGGGCGCCTCCCACAGACGTAGCCCCGCCTAGTGGAGACTATCGCAGCTGTGACCCATAGGAATGCATACGATTTCAAACAGTGATTACAACGTTATCAAAGTGGGTTTCAATCATTTTTTGTAAGATTTTGACAAGTCGTAACGTCTAAATTCTCACTCCACTAATGAAATAACCCTCACTACCTCCAAACGTTTTATTAGAGAGCTTGAAGCTGAGCGGTCTTGCCAGATCGGGCGGTTTCCCGCCCAATCGGGGCCGTTGAGGAAGGCGGTCTGTGGGTAAAAATGGACGAAAATAATCAGTATTATCTGGCAACCCTGAAGCCGACTGTTTTCGTTGCCGCTTATGCAGGTTTGTGGATATTTGTGACACTGAATCGGCCATGCTTACGTGTGTAAAGCTTATTATGTACTTAACTCAGATGTAATGACAACTGTGTATATAGGTATGTATATTTCTTAAATAAGCCGTACGTTTTCAGTGAAGCTACCGGTAACTGTACTATTATTAATACCCCCCCCCCCACCCCCAAGGACGCTGAAGGTAACCTAGCAACAACACGGCACAGCACATTGCAGCTGTGAAAATAAGGAGCCACTTGAGCGCGAAACTTTTCTAGAACATTAATTTATACTAGAGCTATTGTTCTAAAGACGTTACACATGGCCTGACCCAACTTAACTAGTGAACCAGTGTTGCAAAAAAATTTTTTTTTAAAAACCCCATCGGTGCATGACGTCATTACGTAATTACGGGAGTCTCCACCAAGATGGCAGACTACGATTCTGAGGCTCTGAGAAATCCGAAAATTTCGAGGGGCATTGCCAGTCTAGGTTAATACAGGTCTGTGTATACACAATCTAACAAAAGTTTTGTGTGCTGTGCTGTCCTTAGGGTTATGTGAATGTACCCTCATTTATATTAAAATATTCCCCATATCTCCTAGACCATAATGTGCATGTGTGCCTTTGGTTCAGATGAAGCAAGTTGCTCTCAGTGCGAGCAGGGCTGGACTGGTAGTCTGGCACACAGGGCATTTTCCTGGTGGGGGCCGACAGTCCTCAGGGGCCGATGCTGCTGATTTTTTTTTGCTTGCTTCACATTTTACCCTCAGAGATTGGCCCATGATTTAGATGGGGTGGCCCATCGATGGACTGAGCCCAGTATAATCAGAGAGAGTAGAGAGAGAGAGAGGTTCCATTGGCCCATTGTTTCTAGCTTCTATTATTGCAAGGGTGAAGGGGGAAATCCCCCTTTAGGCAGACCTAGGCAGACCTAAGGACTGTTCTATTCAATGCTAGGAATATTATGACACGTCCACTTTAGGCAGACCGGAAC
>NC_085872.1:33537587-33550087 GCF_034702125.1 Engraulis encrasicolus
GTATTGCTTTGAGGGATGTTTACTGGAAGACTTTGCTACTTATATGAGAAGAATGGAAAATGGACTTGAATGGGCTTGAAACTGAAGGGTTACCAGTCCAAACTCTGATCAGTGTCACTGATACAGGCAATGTCCCTTGCCTATATACCCCTTGTGAATAAAATGTATTTATGTATTTATTTATTCATATTTCCTTTCTTTTTTTATATGCTTCAGGTCTTCACATTGGCACCTACCAACCGGTCAAATGCTGGTAAAACTTGGCTAATAATTTCAGTCTCACTAGCCACTTTAACAGGTAATTTATTTTTTTGCTGTGACAAATTACAGTGCTTGCTCATCAATTGTTTGAATTTAAATGCAAGAATATTCTAAAGGCAGAAAAAACTGAAAACAAAACTCTGGCTAGCAGAAAGACTGTTTGGCTAGTGATTCCGGAAAACCACACAGTGGCCAGTGAGCAAAGAAAGTTAATGTCAAGCCCTGATTTGCATGTTACCTAATAATCACTAATAGAGATATGTTGCTGCAGTAGACTTTGACACAAGTGGACATCCAAGTTTGTTAGTGCATGTCTGGGATGCCCATCTGGACAAGATTTCCCCTCAAGTGGTTGAGTTACTGTTTCACCACTGGGTATATGGCAGAGAAAAAAACACATTTTCAAAACTTAAAGATAATGTAATGCATTTATGTCTCAGTGGAGCTTAATTGTATGTGGAAACCGTGCTCATTTAAAGTTATTTGTTTTCATGCTTTTCCAATAATCCAACACTAAGCTCCATTAGGCCATAATTAATTGAATACTCAGGAGGTTATTTATTTCTTTTCTCGCTTTCGGTGCATTGCTGTGCATTTCTGTGATGGTATCAGCAGAGGGCAGTGTGGTATAAATGTTATGTCTATGCTGGAACTCTATGGGACGTTGCGCAATACCCAAAAGTGTGACAAAGGTGTTACAATGTCTTCTGTGTGATGTCTTCTGATCTGTGGTGGGAGAGTGTTGGTGTCTAGCACTGACTAATGGCTCATATGTCTACACGGACAGGGCCCAACATGACATGTCGTCCTTTTATGGATATATGTGTATGAACTATGCGACTATGAGACATAGAATAGAGTATAGAATATCCTTTATTTGTCATTGTAACACGTACAACGAAATTGAGCATTCCTTGTTGATTGTAGCCATAAATAATGAAAAATAAATGAAAAAAAGATTAGAAAAGAACGTATAGATTCAGTGTCATTATTAAAATTCATTATAGTGTCATAATTTAGACATATGGTCATCTCTGTTTCGACGTCGTGAATATCACATCTTATACTCTTCATGACATGTTGGTAATAAATGTGTAGCCTACTTGGGTCACTTCCTCATCTCTGCACTAATGAGTGCGTTTATATGCAGTTCAGTATGTCGAATATGACCGGGCTATTAAGTATCCTGAATTTATGTTTGAACATATAAACACATTTTCCCGACTTCAGTATCCTCTATAAGCCCTTATTTCTGACTTTGAGAAATAGGGATATGCTAGGTGGAGTATTCCGACAGAAGCTGGCATAGTGACGCATGGAAACATCTTATACCGAATACAGAGGCTTCCCATAGAACGCTGTTGATGGTATCCAGGCTACACACATTTGAAGAGAATTCTATAATGGCCTAGCCTGGGAACTCCCATACTGCCTTTAGTTCTAAACAATCGTTTCGATCTGAAAGACAGTCTGGTGAGGATGACTCATAACGACCAAGATCATGGTCCCTGTGTCATAATGGCCAAGCATTCCGACCTTAACAGTTTCTCTGCCAAATCAGAGAGCAGGGCAGTGTGTCACAATAGCAAAGTATTCTGCCCCCTACGGAATTTACAATAGGCAACTCCCCAGACCTAATCTCACTTGTGATTAGATCTGGTGTTAACCAGGTAAATAATGGCCAAGAATGATAGACTCTGTAACACTCTGTGGTCATATAAACGCCTTATCCCAAATTTGATCATAACCGGGATAAGCCTCATATTCGGGATAGTGAACTGCATATAAACGCACTCCATGTTTTTGTGGTAGTTGCAAGACCCAGAAGCAGGACCATGAAGAGGCTGGCAGAACCATGAAGCTCTCCTGTGTGAGAGAAACAAAAACACAACAGTTCATCACTGTAGGCCAGTGAAGGGCGACACCTCCCTGCAGCCCTCTCTGCCCCCAGCCATGGGGGAAGTTCATCACTGTGGCAACGGATCAAACAGTGGAGCAGGAAGCAATTTTGTTTGTTGGGAATCCAATCAGGGGCTGTTTTACCCCACCCCCACCCCAAGCACATACACATACACACATGTACACAATGCGCAAGTACACATACACGCACACACACACACACGTACGCACGCAGGCACGCATGCACATACACACACACACACACACACACACACACACACACACACACACACACACACACACACACACACACACACACACACACACACATGAACAAACACTCACACACTCGGTTCAATCACATTTACGGCAAGAGCAGGGTGGCCGAGAGAGGTGAGAGAGCAGGAGCGGAATGGAGGAGGTGGGGGGAGGGGAGGGAGAGGGAGAGGCCCTGAGGTGATTTCTCCTCTAAGTGCTCTGTCTGTGGCGTGGCGGGCCGGGCCTGGGTGTCAGGTGCAATGGCCGGGCTGTTCTTAACCCGCTGTTGTCAGGTAATTGGCAGGAAGCTAGGAACAATAGCAGTCTTTAGCCAGGGACCTGACCTCGCAGCACGGTGAAATTTTCCTCTTTTTCTTTCCCTCCTCCACTCGGCATCGCTGTCTTCTCTTCTCTCCCTCTCCCCTCCCCTCCCCTCACTCTCACTCTCTGTTTCACTGAAAGCCCATTTGCAATACACTGAGGCACACTGTGTTTGTGTATGTGTGTGTGTATTTGTGTGTATGTTTGTGTATACATGTGTGTGTGTGTATGTTTGTGTGTGTGTGTGTGTGTGTGTGTGTGTGTGTGTGTGTGTGTGTGTGTGTGTGTGTGTGTGTTTATGCGTGCGTGCGTGTGTGTGTGCACACGCTTGTCTGTGTGCGCGTGTGTGTGTGCGCACATGTGTGTGTGTGTGTGTGTGTGTGTGTGTGTGTGTGTGTGTGTGTGTGTGTGTGTGTGTGTGCGTGTGTGTGTGTGTGTGTGTGTGTGTGTGTGTGTGTGTGTGTGCGCGCGTGTGTGTGCGCATGTGTGTTTGTGTGCGCGCATGTGTGTGCGCGCGTGTGTGTGCGTGCGTGTATGCGTGCGTGTGTGGGTGGGTGGGTGCATATGTTATGTGTGTGGGTGTGTGCATACGTTTGTGTGATCTCTCCATTAGTCTTCAGGCACATGACAGCGATTTCTGAAGCAATAAAACAGATATAAATACGTATGAGAGAAAATGGCAGTTTACCCTGATAGCAAAGACAGGAAAAGTGACAGACTAATCCGACAGCATTTTCATCGCTGATACCCTTACTTCTCCTTGTCTTTCTAAAGCGCCTATACGTCCCTATGCACAGTCATCATCAAATTCCTTTGACACATTCACATTCTCTGAAATCTGCTTCATCTGTCTGATTATCTAACGGCTATCGAGCCTCCCTTCCTCCCTTCACTCCTATACCTCTGTGTTATTGTACTGATGCCTATCCTCCCCAGAAGCATGGCTCCTACAGAATAAACATGGCCGGCTGTGCCGTCAGGGGGTTAACCAAATGAACAGGAGTCAAATTGGCCATAAACCCTGTCAAACACCGGCACACCTGCTCTGCTCTGCCCACCCTGACTCGGGTGAAGCAGGTCACTTGGTGATCTCACGGCATCTGCAGTCTCGTGCCCGCCCAGACTATTGCATTTCACTCTGCCCTCACCCTCTGCCTGGCTGGTTCCTGTGAGGGTCCCAGAGGGGAGAGGCCAGCCATTTTGGCTCCGTCTGCTGCACAGTGAGAGAAGGGGTGGGAGCGGGCAGGAAGAAGTGCCATTTCCACCTCTTGTACAGTTTCCTCACTTCCTGGTTCTACCCTGCTGAAGCCATAGATCAGTTGGTGGGGTTTGGGAGGAAGCCCTCGACAAGTTCAGTGACTGGCCACTAAATGCACAAGGGCTGAGAAAGACAAGTACATGTGCTAAGTACAAACGCCTACTGAGTCAGCAAAAAAATCTGCTCAGAGTCAGAACATATTCAAGCAGTTTAGAAAAAAATTCTCAAATGGGAATTCACCTTGCCTGATTATCATCAACTCTCAAATCTCATATTGAGATGTTGGTCTGACCAAGAAGATAATGAATAACTTTTCCCAAAAGGCCAGGTTTACCCGCCTCCCTCGGTTTGCTACTGGTTTGGGCCAGAAAAGGCTGTGCCATAACGTTTTTTAGTCCTAATAGAATGTCCACATCACTGCCCTGGGCCGTTGGAGCAGCTCAAAGTTGATTGCTTCCCGACAACGTGGGTGGGGTCCCTGATTTCTCCGGAGCTCAGAATTGATATTTATATTGCTCCTGGCCTGACTAGAAGCAACGCTGAATGTGTTCCGTCACTAGGAGGGCGTGGCCTGGCTAAGATTCATCAGTCTTTGTGTTACGTAAATAGTCACAGTCATCTTGAAGGGCAACCCAGTTAATCATGTGGCCCATACAGCATGATCCAGCAGAGTTATCCTCTTTTTGTATTGCAGTTCTGTAACAGACACTATACTGACACTAATCTTTTTGCGTCACATTACAATGTATGCATTTTCCTATGTAAGAATGTGCATCTAGTTGTGGTTCCAGCATTTTTCAAGGACTTTTGTTATTGTCTTTGTTGGTGTGTGTTCATGTGTGCATGTGTGTGCACTTTCTCACGTGAGCCCCTGACAATTGGTGCCCCGCGGCAGCCTCCAGATCTGGTGTGTGAATGTGGGAATGTACTATATGTTTGTATGAGTATTTTGAAAGCGCTTTGAATTCAACTGCTGCACTATATAACTACATGTTGTATAGTATTGTTCTGACTGTTCTGTGATTAGTCTCAGGTCCTCCTCACTGAACTTGACATAACAATAGCCTGATAGGTCTAAACTCGGGTGTGATGCATACACAAAGGAATGGGAAATGAGAAGGAGAAGTTTGGCTGTTTCCTTTTGTATGAACTTACACTTGCACTTGTCATTGGAATTTGGTAAACTTTCTTTTTTTTTTGTTTTTTTTTTTTTTTTTTTTATTGAACATAGACAGAATTACATGTTATGACAGTTGGCATCAGACAGGCACAATAATACTTCAATACAAAAAAAAGAAAGAAAGTGCAAGGAATGTACAGATACAAACATACTGTATATGGACAACACATATTATTCTCTCCATGCCAATCCACATACCCCTTTTGTTAGCGTTTCTAAACAGTTCGGGCCTAGGTAGGTCATAAATGGCCCCCAGATTTTGTCAAACTTGTAAGGTTCCTCTTTTAAGTAAAAACTGAGGGCCTCAAGAGGCATGAATTCCAACACCCCATTTATCCACTGTGTTACATTGGGCGACTCTTCTGACACCCACTTTAACAGAATACATCTTCTGGCACAGAAGAGCAAAATATTTACAAGTGTCAACTTGGTGGTAGAGATATCTGGGGGGTCCATACCCAGGATGCAAAATAAAGGAGAGATAGAAACTGTTTCCCCCACAATGACATTGATTTCTTTGAGCACATCTCCCCAAAACTTGTTAATGTGAACACAATCCCATAGGCAGTGAATGTATGAACCTTCTTCAATTTTACACTTGTTACAAAACTTTGATAGACCTGGGTTCATTTTGTTACGTCGCAAGGGGGTGATGTGTAGTCTGTGTGTGATTCTAAATTGTAACTCCTTCGCTCTATTAGTGGAAAAACATCCATTTAGATTAAACCATAGCTCGTCCCAATCCTCAGTTTCTATTTGTACACCAAAGTCAGTCTCCCATTTTAAACGCACTGTCGTTGTGTCCTCTTTCATTACGTTGCAGAACAGTACATAAATTCTAGTGACTAATTTTGAGTCATTTTCACCAGTGAATATTATCTCCAATGGTGAAGTTGTACAGCTAGTCTGGCACTTCTTGGCTGTGTTAACAACATAGCTACGCACTTGGAAATATCTGAAAAGTTGTGTGGCTGGTATTTGTTTTTCAGTCATCAGCTGATTAAAGCTTAACATTGAGCCATTTACCCATACATCCCCTAATGTCCTAATGCCTTTGTCATACCACACATTGAAAGAACCTTTCTCAAGACTGGGAGGGAAATCTGGATTTAGGAGCAGAGGGGTCAGTAAAGATGTGACTTTATCCTGGCCTTCTATTTTCCTTATCAACCTCCAAACTTTAAGTGTGTTTTGTAGAAGAAAATCACCCTTTATGGCTGAACTTGCCCGTTCCTTTGACGTGTATAGAATGTTCTTTAAAGGTATAGGGAATGTCTTCTCAGACTCTATATCCAGCCATGTGGATTCTGGATCCTCCTGAAACCAGTCTCGAATATATCTGCACTGACATGCCAATTGATATAACTTAATGTTGGGAACAGCTAGTCCACCCATCCCAACAGGGAGTTGTAATCTTGATAATTTCAATCTTGAGCCTTTGTTGCGCCATAAAAATGATATGAGAGCACTATTTAACTCTTTATATGATGTGCGCGTCAGTAGTATTGGGACCATTTGAAAGGGGTACAATAGACGTGGGAGTATGTTCATTTTGAATAGGTGCACCCTACCAAATAGTGACAGTGGGAGACCAGTCCAGCGAGCAAGGTCTTGTTTAATACGGCGAACAAGTGGAACAAAATTAGCCTTGTACAGATCGGGTAAGAGAGGAGTGATGTGGATGCCTAGATATGTAAACCCTGAGGGGGACCACCTAAACGGGGATGCATCAGCAGATACACAGGGATTCTGCTTGGAAAGAGACATTGCCTCAGATTTGAGATAGTTGATCTTATATCCAGAGAATGTAGAGAACAAATCGATGAGTTCTATAAGGCGACGGATGGAGTTCACAGGTTTGCTTATATATAATAGAATGTCATCAGCATAGAGTGAAATTTTATGCTGTTTCGTTTGTGTCTGGATACCTTTGATGCAATCGTCTGTGCGAATAGCCTCTGCTAATGGCTCTATGGCTAGTGCAAAGAGGAGGGGAGACAATGGGCATCCTTGAGCAGTACCCCGCCCAAGTGGAAAGACATTAGAACGTTTGCCGTTAGTTAGCACACACGCCTTTGGCGCAGCATACAATACTTTTACCCATTGTATAAAATTATTTCCAAGCCCAAAACTCTCCAGTATATGAAATAAATAAGGCATTTCTATTCTGTCGAAGGCTTTTTCAGCATCAAGTGACACTACCAATGCTTTGTCCGTCATCCCACTGCCATACTGTACTAAATTTAAAAGTCTCCTCACGTTATTACAAGAGTTGCGACCCTTTATAAACCCTGTCTGGTCAGCAGACACTAGCTGTGGCATCACAATCTCAAGTCGCGTTGCTAATATTTTAGCTAACAATTTCCTATCTAGATTTAGCAGGGAAATTGGGCGGAAAGATGCACATTCATCTGCTGGTCTACCCTTCTTGTGAATCAGAGAGATGCAAGCCTCATATGCAGAGCTAGGCAAAGTACCATCCTCAAAGGACTGTCCCAGTGCAGAGAGTAGTGGCTCTACCAAGCAGTCTTTAAATTCTTTATAAAATTCTGCTGTTAGGCCATCAGGCCCTGGGGCCTTATTATTATTGAGCTGGCCTATTGCAATAAGGAGTTCTTCCTCACTAATTGGCTCGTTGAGTGATTTGCTCTCGTCTGGAGAGAGACAGGGCAACTCAATGGTAGACAGAAAACGCAGCATATGTTGTTTGGACTCGTGTGTCGTCTCAGATTTGTATAGAGTCTCGTAAAAGGACTGGAAGATAGCATTAATGTCCTTGTTATGATAATGCCTATTGCCGTGTTTGTCTTTTATAGCTGCTATAGCTTGCGTTTGTCTTTTTTCTCGCACTAAGTTTGCAAGGTATCTGCTAGGCTTGTTCCCATGCTCATACATCCTCTGCTTACAAAAAAGTAAAGATTTCTCAGCCTCTGAAGTAAGAATGGTCTCAAGAGCTGTTTTAGTTGCATCAAGCTGTAACCGTATTTCAGGTGATGGACTGACATTAAACTTCCTCTGTAAATCTGATAACTGATTTTCCAGCTCTAGTCGCTTATTGGCTTGAGTCTTTTTTTGGTGTGCCATGTATGAGATAATGCCCCCTCGTATGAATGCTTTAGCTGTGTCCCATAGGAGTTGAGGTCTTACCTCGGGTGTTTTATTGATTGACATAAAATATTGAAACTGTGCCCTGACAAATATTTTGAAATTAGGGTCTTTCAACAGATAATTTTTAAATCTCCATCCGCCATATTGTCTCTCAGCAGAACATGACATTTCAAGAAATACTGGTGCATGGTCAGATATCAAAATATTTCCAATTGAGCATGAAGTAACATTCCCCATTGACACTTTAGGTGTAAAGAAATAATCAATTCTAGAGGAGGTCTTGTGTACATTTGAATAAAATGTATACCCTTTAGCATTGGGATGTAATGTTCTCCAGGTGTCAAGTAGACCCAATTCAGAAAGGCATTGCAGGAGAGATTGACTGATTCTAGAATTAAGTTGCAGTTTGTGGGACTTATCAAGGCGATGTAGACAGCAATTGAGGTCTCCACCAACCACTGAGGAGGGAAACAACCAGTCTGAGAAAATAGAGAATACATGTGTGTGGAATGTTATTGGATGATTTGGAGGTGCATAAATATTCAAAAAAGATGTATATTCTCCATACAAAAGGCCTTTGATTAAAACGTATCGACCGCATTTATCTGTCTTAATCTCCACTTCGGTTAGTGGAAGGGACTTGTGTATCAAAATGGCAACACCTCTACTCCTACTGTTAAAAGATGCATGATATACTTGACCTACCCAGTCTTTTTTTAATTTTAGGTGTTCTGAGTCAGTTAAATGTGTTTCCTGCAACATAGCTATCTGGATCTTCTCTTTTTTAAGATAACTTAAGATTAAATTAAATTGGGTTATGAATGCCATGTACATTCCATGAGCACAAGGGCTGTTATAGCAATACTGACGAGTTGAAATGTAAGTAAAGAATTGTGGTGCACTTAAAAGAAGCATTTGTACCCTGTAATCTGCCATTACTACTACATAACAGGAAATTATTCTGTCCAAACAAGAAAAAGAAAAGAAAACATATCAATGAAAACACACAAACTAAACCCTTAGAAACAAAACCCACCTCCCCCCTGACACTCCCATTCCCAACGTCGAAGTGCACAAAGTGGTGCATTTAGCACAATAACCATTGCTCCTTAACACAGTATTATTGATCTGCAAACACTTGGAGCCCTGCCAAACCACAGTAACAACGTGTGATCTAGTGTCCAAAAGTGGTATTATTTTAAATCCTCCTGCATTTTTATAGCCGACATGACGTGCGCAGCGCTCTTGTTTTACTTATGCATCAGTCAGTTTCACTGTCATGGGCGACCTCAGCTTCATTTATTGTCTCTAGGGCAGGGGCGATAGTGTTGGCAAAGAAAATCTCCGCCTCCTCTGGCTTGTCAAAAACTCGTCGCTTACCTCGGAAGGTGATCTGTAGCTTAGCTGAGGGAGTCAGGCCATACCGTACACCAGGGAGATCTCTCATCTTCGCTTTGACATCCTTGAATGCAGCTCTCTTTTTCGCCACACTCGGGGGCCAGTCCTGGAAGATGTGGACTGTCTTGCCTCGGAAAGTCAGCTCGCCCTTCTCCCGCGCTCGCTGAAGTATTTCTCGTCTCACCTGGTCGTGATGCACTCGTATAATGATCGGTCGAGGGGGTCCTTTGGGGTCTTTCTCTGCGAGGCTTCTGTGCGCCCTGTCACAGATAGGCAGCTGGTTTTGTTGTTTGGGCATGTCCAATGTTTCGTTGAAAAAGTCCTCCATAAACTCTGTAACCATTGGTCCCTCCGTATCCTCCGGGATGCCTATCACTCTCAAGTTTTGACGGCGGCTGCGAGATTCAAGGTCCTCTAGCCTGTTGCTAAGGGTAGCATTTTCTTTGGCCAGCTGAGCACACAGATTCTCCAATTGTAATGTCCTGGAGTCCACATCTTCCAGAGATCTTTCGACATCCGTCAACCGTCCCCCAATAGACGTTACAGTTGTTTGTACCGCTGCAATCGACTTATGGGTTTCTTCCCTGAACTTTTCCAACAGGCTCATCAAGTTAGCCAATGTCGGCTCGGTGCTGTTAGCTTTCACGTTGTCAGCCGTGTTGGCCCAGGTTGGCGTCGAAACTTGGCCTCTCCCCTTGGTCTTTCCCCTTCCTGACATTTTTATAGTAAAATGTGTCACTGCGGTTTGCACTGGCAGGTTTACAGCTGTTAAGTATCAAGTTTGCGTTACATTATTGTCGAATATTTCAGGAGCTGGTTTGGGACACGTCTACTCACTATCCATGCTCAGCAGCCGGAATTTGGTAAACTTTCAATCTGTTCCTGTAGTTTGTCCATTGCTCAATTTGAATGATGACCATTAATTATTTATTTACAAACATTCAGAGTCGCTTTCAATGAGACATAGTGCCCTACAAAGGCAAAGTGCAGTAACTACTTATTTTGTCAAAATTGAGTTCAGACTGAAAATGTGCCTCATAATTCCTCCTTCATCTTGTGATAAAAGCTTGTGGTCCAAATGTGTCCCGTTTTAGAGATATTGCCCTGTCAAGTCTGCAGTAATTACAATATCCAACCTAATAAAATTGAAGGTTTTTTCTCTGTTTCAATGTTGGCGTACTGCACTTTGCCTTTGTAGGGCAGTAAAGATCTTGTCATATGTCCAACTGGTGATAATCAGTATTGTTTGTCCATGTACAATATACCTCAGTTGTTGGTCTGAAAAGTGGATCTTTGAATAGTATTTCAAAGGCAAGGGAAACAATTCCATTGACGCATAATCAATGTCATATCTCTGAAGACTCCGAAACATAGACAGAATGTACGGTAGGCCTACTGAGATACAGAATAGTCTCATATCAAGGGTAGAGACAGGGAGAGCCGATGTTGCTGCCAACATTTAGGGCCTTTCCCATTTGTAATCTCTACCCCTACCCCTACGCTTGAAACGCAACCCCTACGAATTGAGATACCCCTTCAACAATCACGGAATGACACTCACAGCTGTCACTAATTTCATGCATTAGGTTGATGTTAATTTTTTTCATGTGCGTTTCAAGGAGAAAAGGGCCATCACACATTAGGACAATGTTAAACTTAGTACAATTTAAAACCGTCAATTACAGCGAAAATACTTAAACTTGTATGCTGTTGTGGATGCCGCAGCTTGCCGGAAATTTTTAAATGCATTCGCAATGCATTCAGGAAAATCTGCAGTAGCCCTCCATCGTGGAGTGTGGTGTCATAAAATCTCCGTTCGGAGGGGGGGAAAGCCCTTCGCCGTACCCCTCTGTCTGAACGTGAATCGAGACGCCACTACCCCTTCACGTGGACGCGCAAAACGGAGGGGAAGGGGAAAGGCGTAGGGCTAAGTGGTGTAATGGGATTTACCGTTATTCCTACAGAAAAAGAAAAAAAGCATCATTGGAAAGACGTGTCACATAGTTCATATTTCACTTCACAGCATCATAGAAAAATATGGTAAGCAAGAATTTGAGTTTTGTACAATTTGTACAATGAAGTGGGATGTGTTTTTATTGTGTATGTTATAATCTGTATGAATATTTCAATTTATTTGGTAAATATTATTTCAGCACACTGCTGTAGTTTGGTGAAGGCTTATGAATATATTAAATAGTTTGCGCCAACATAATAAAAAGGGCCCACGTGTGCGAGTTGGCTATGTGTTTCAACCCTTTCGTAGGATCAGGTATCCGGTTCCGGATCCGGCAAGATCTTAAGCAGTGGATCCGGTATCCGGCAGGATCCTAAAAATCAGGATCCGGTGCATCCCTACTTCTAACATGCATAATGTCATTTTACACATCTTATTTGATCTGTGATCATATGACAGACTTTATTTTTAAATTTGAACAGAAAAGGATCCACAACTGAATGCAGTTTGTTTATTGGGCAAAGTGTGAGTCCATACAGCACACAATTGTGCTTTTGATGCTAAGTAACAATTACAATCCATAAAAATGATAATGTCTGGACATGTGAGAAAGGCAGACGTAAATAAAGTCAGGCCCAGAAAGAGGTCGAGGATGAATGTGAAAAAATGCGAAATTATAGAACCATGACTCTGACTCTCTCAAATACAGAAATAAAGTAATTATTATACACTACCTCTTTTACGTACAGTATACAGTGTGACACTGTTGAAACAATTCAGTTATAGATTCAACTTCCAGTTAATCTTATACTTGGTAAGGTTATTTGTCGTGATGTCAAAATGGGAAAAAGAGCCACGGTCAA
>NC_085872.1:33557587-33560087 GCF_034702125.1 Engraulis encrasicolus
AAATGTAAGCTTAATATTCGTATATAACACAGGCCTAGACAGTCTAAATAAGCTCCCAGAAAAAAACAACCTGACGAAGAACTTAAGTTGTTTAGGTTAATATTACCTATGCTATGTTACCTATGCAAGTGTGGCATATAAAGCCCAAGATTTAGGGGGATAGGCCTACATCACTTTGAATATATATAGGCCTATATGCCTAAAGACAAATGTGGGGGGAGGGTCCCACATTGTCCCTCCAAAGCATACCCCTTGTCCCCCCTTGGACTTATTAGCAGGTGGTCACCCTAGCTGGAAATAAGCTACAACAAATATTGCATGGTGCACCTTTAAATATGGCATACACATAGCCTACTGTAACACATACAACATGGCACAAATACAGCACACATCTGATTGACATTCATCCAAAAACAGCACTATTTTCCAATCTTTTTACTTATAAGAAATATATAAGCCCCTAGTAACATAAATTGTGTATGACATATATGACTGAAAATGAATAAAAAAATAGTTAGATTTGTATATGTGGGTTTGTGCCTTGTATGACCCTTATACTATTCTTATGGAACAGATATAATCCATTATGCGTTTTTAATAAGACTTTTTCATATGGGGTTCCTCTAGCCTGCCAGCGCTGGACAGCCTGAACAGCCGTTTCACTGGGACACCATGATGCAGGGCTATTCAATTGGCGGCCCGAGGGCCACATGCGGCCCAGAGGCAGTCCACATGCGGCCCAGAGGTAGTCCACATGCGGCCCAGGCGTGGCCCCCAAGTGTAGCATTATACATTTCAGTTTTGATATTGCAGTACAACAACATATTATTTTCCTGTGAATGTCCTGCTTGTCTTGCACATTCACATTAAATGTGGTTAGGTTTTAGGTTAGAGGAACATGTTCAAAAATTGCGTGCAGATTATTGATATGAAGTGTCATTTCCGTGTTAGTGATGTCTGAAAATGTGCGGCCCGACTTGAGTTTCTTGGTTTCAAAATGTGGCCCAGATGAAATTCTAATTGAATAATAGCCCTGAAATGTATAAATGTATACAGCAAACAAATAACTCAGCAACACAGATTTGACCACCCCACCCCAAAGTCTAACCAATTTCAAGATGCCTCTGTCCAGTGCTTAGCAGATATTGACTGCCGTTCTCCTGGGCTCTGGCTGGCTGTCAGCATGACGGATGCTTGAGGTTTGACTTTTTTCTCCCACCGTCAGGGGAACACATAAACAGACGTCGGAGAGACGCACAGCAATAATCACCTCCACCTCATCAGTGCGTCCCAGCCCACACAGTGGTGGGTTCCCTTACGTAAATCGACCATGGTTTTACTGTAGTAACCATGGTTCTGTCATGGTATGACATGGTTATCCTAAGTACTCTGAACCAACCATTGTATCACTATGGCTTACCCATGATTTGGGTTTTACCATCGTTTTGCTATGGAAACTCTCCATGGATCATGGTTGTTCATGGTTTTTATGTTTTTTTGAGTATGGTTTGTGATGATGGTTACCCAACAAAACATTAAAACCATGAATAATTTCTTGTGGACAGCTGTGGCGCAATGATTAGTGAGTAAGATTGAAGGTCACAGAGTGGCAGGTTTGATTCCCACCCTTACCTCTCCCTACACCTCCAGCCATGACTGAAGTGCCCTTGAGCAGGGCACCTAACCCCACATTGCTCCAAGGACTGTCTGTCACCAATATGCGTGTTGGATAAAAAAGCGTCAGCTAAGTGTAATTTAATGAATAACTATAAGCCGTTGTAAAACCATGGTTAGTTTTCAGAGTAAAACCATGGTTGATTTTCATAAGGGTATAGTTAAACCATTGTCAAACCCTGATTGAACCATAGTAAAATAATTTTTAAAAATTAGAAAAGAGATGAACCATGCTAAAACAAAAAAACCATGAAAACCATGATTTACCATGGTCGATTTCCATAAGGGTGTATCCAGGCCGATGGCCATTTCACAAGCAGATACTTGCCACTGGCCTCTGGATCCAGTAGGAGTGATGGGGGCCAGGGCTGGAAAGGGTCAAAAAATCAGGCCGGGCATTTTCAGCCAAGATCGTCCACCAGGCATTGAGAGAGACAATGAAGCCTGGGACAATATTTGAAGGGTTTATTTGCAAAACGGTGTATCTCCATTTTTTGACTTTTGCATTTTATTATTGGAAATGACTGGTCAGAGGTCATATCACCCATGTGTGAATTCTTACCATTAAAATATTTTGAGAACATACTTTTTCGAGCTATATAAAATGCATTTTGCAATGCATTTCAATGGAATGCCCAATACAAAAATGTCAATTTCCCAACATTCTATAAAATGGAGATACACCGTTTTGCAAATAAAGCCTTCATTTTTAGTCATCTATTACGAGCTATTTTGACCACAACGGACAATTCAAACAGGTCAGCTGTGGCAGCATGTGGACTGGAAACCACTACACTGAGGGGAGGACCAGGCCTGGTCCTGACCA
>NC_085872.1:33562587-33570087 GCF_034702125.1 Engraulis encrasicolus
ACTTCATCTTTGTGCATAAGTGTGCACAGATAGGGACGAGGTGGTGCTAAAACACCTGCCCCTTTTCCCTACTGGATAAAAAAAATGCCCTTTTAAGAAAGCTATTTGTGGAACATGTTTGCCTCAACGTACTGTGGTCCATGTTGACATGATAATGTACAAAATGCTTCACAATCAATACTGCCCCAATATACTGTAGTATATAGCCTAGGAAGGCCAGGGAAGCCGACAAGGGGGGACAAAGGGGTAACCTGTCACGGGCCCAGGGAGACAGGGGCCCCAGAAATGGATGTATTGGGTTTGGGGCCCTTTCAGATTTCTTTGTCCCGGGCCCAGACAAAGCTGTCAGTGGTCCTGAGTAAGGCAGCCGGAAGTTTCACATGCACCCTCTTCAGCACCTGTCCCCCAACATGCCTGCTGTGCACGGCACGCCACTGTCTCTGGGTTTCCTTGCGTGGCCAGAGAGAGTAGAGAGAGAGAGGTTCCATTGGCCCATTGTTTCCTGGTTCTATTATTGGGGGGGAAATCCCCCTTTAGGCAGACCTAGGCAGACCTGAGGACTGTTCTATTCAATGCTAGGAGCATTATGACACGCCCCTTTAGGCAGACCGGAACCTGGTCATATTAGGTGCCCATAGAAACCTATTATGTTGGCATATCTCTATATACTTAAAGAATCTCAGGCGTGGCTGTCCACCAGTTTACTGCAATGAGAAATGTCTGCTTCTGTTGCTCGCACCCATACAAATACATACCATCAAAAGCCACAGGACACAGGCTAGCAAACGGGTTACAATGATGAATTGAAGGTGTGTGTGTATACATGTGTGCATGTGTGTGTGTGCGTGCGTGTGTCTCTATGTCCATGTGTGTGTCCTTGTGTGTGTGTGTGTGTGTGTGCATGCACCTTATATCAGGAAAAATAGCACTGTCTGCCTATTAGACCTCTTTGTCCTTCATGGTTGTTTTATACTAATCTGTCTCTTCTCTGCCTCTTCTCGGATAATCTGATTATCCTTTGTTCAGAGTCAATGGTGAAAATGAACAGTTGACCGCCCAGTCTACGAATGCCAGGTGTAATCGTTTGTCTTTCAGAGAGGACCATTTTAGGTCATGTTTTGATGTTACGTCTGAATGAGAAATATTGTATTGCAGTGTTAGATGTGGAGGTGTCTTGTGTGTGACGCCAGTGATCCGTCCAAAGACCCATTGAGCAAGCCCTTCTCGTCTCCTCTCGTCTCTTCTCTTCACTTTTCTTCTCTTCTTACCCATCTTTGAAGCACACGTAATAAACTATTCGTTGACAGTGATTATTTGCATACAGACAAATCATCTAGAGCAATGTGAGAAGACTTTACACATGGAACGATGCCAGAACAGCAAATAAACACAACGCAAAGCACCTAAAGCAACACCTAAAGTCTAAAATATTATCGTTGCATATGACTGTTTAGCATTTGCTTTCTCCTGCTTTCTCTCTGTCTTTCAGCACGCTGGCTTGCCCACATCCTGTCACCTCCACACTGCACTTTGTCTCAGTCACTGACTCTCCTGGCTTTGATATCGGAGACCAGGGAGGCTTCTAAAAAACAAAGGACTTCTTTGTACACGTCCGTGGATCTGTGTGTGGATCTCTCCCTCTCTCTCTCTCTCTCTCTCCCTCTCTCTCCCTGTGTGTGTGTGTGTGTGTGTGTGTGTGTGTGTGTGTGTGTGTGTGTGTGTGTGTGTGTGTGTGTGTGTGTGTGTGTGTGTGTGTGTGTGTGTGTGCCTGTGTGTGTGCCTGTGCCTGTGTCTGTACTGTGTATATATGTACATCCATGTGTGTGTATATTTATGTGTTGCAATTTTCTACTCTATGTAACTCATGTCTATGCACTTTTAGCCAATTTCATTCCACTGCAATTATATTCAATTCAAAAAGCTTTACTGGCAAGGAAAAATCATAACATCCGCAAAATACTGTACACTGTTAAACACTGGCTGTTTCAATGGCTGTGTGAGTGCGTGCGTGCGTGCGTGCGTGCGTGTGTGAGTGCGTGCGTGCGTGCATGCATATGTGTGTGTGTGTGTGTGTGTCTGAGTGTATTTAAATGTGCACGTGCGTGTGTGCCTGCGTGCGTGCGTGCGTGCGTGCGTGCGTGCGTGCGTGCGTGCGTGCGTGCGTGCGTGCGTGCGTGTGTGTGTCTGAGTGTATGTAAATGTGCACCTATTATATGTCTTGTCACCTGTTACTTCACCAGATCTCCAGGCCGTGGTCCCATCACAGGGTTAGTCAGGTGGGGAGGTGAAGGCTTCTGCAGCAATGGGCCAGGTGCCTCTCCTGCATCTGTCAGGACTTCTCAAAGGGCCCGCCACCCTCCATACTTATCTGATCTGTGCAATGAAGGGGGGAGGGGGGGGGTTATAGAGTGAGGAAGGATTGTAAACTGTACTTTAGAGTGTGTGTGTGTGTGAGTGTGTGCGTGCGTGCATGCGTGCGTGCGTGCGTGCGTACGTGCGTGTGTGTGTGGGTTTGTGTGTGCGTGTCTCCACCCTCATCCAGCGATTTGATGTTTTTTAAGCAGGTGTACATCCGAAGCGGATACAGTAAAGTGATGAGGGCTGAAGAGAAAGAGAGAAAAGTGAGACACAGCACAGGTGTTGCATTCTCACATGTTTCCCCTGCCCTTTGGCCCACATGGTCAAGCTTGAGCACATTCTTCCTGTTCCACTTCCACCTTCTCTCTCCTTATATTTATAGTTTTTTTGAGCACTGTAATAACAGTTGTTGAATGATGAGAGAGAACTCATATTTAGCTTGAGCTACTTTTCTTTGTACCATGCGATCTCTCTCTCTCTCTCTCTCTCTCTCTCTCTCTCTCTCTCTCTCTCTCTCTCTCTCTCTCTCTCTCTCTCTCTCTCTCTCTCTCTCTCTCTCTCTCTCTCTCTCATACTATTTTCAGGCCAACCAGAATGGTCGCACCACGAATTGAGCAGCTTACTTGCGAACCCCCTGCATTCATATCGGCCTCTGGACTTTTCCAAATGTGAACATTGTTGTTACCCAATTGTTACCCGGATGAACCTGCTGATGTCCACATTGCCATTTTGCATTGAGAACTAATTTTCCAGTTCCCAAACGCTCACACCTGCAGTGTGAATGCACCAGCCAGTTCAATATTACATACTAACAAGCACAGCCATTCATTTCAACATTTACATATCCATTGGCCTAATTTAAATACATTGAAATGAACAAACAAACCTAGTAAAGAAATCTGAGAGAAAATCTCGTCAAAAAAAAATCCCACCTCTTTTCAATTAGAAGATTCATACACAGACACGGTCACAATGAGACTCAGACACATACGCATACTGGTCTCATAGGACTCAATGTTAACTGTTAGCATGGAGGTAAAATTTGCACTGCCATAACTAGAAAACGGTTGGAAGTACAGGAAAACGGTAAAAGCTTATTATTTAACTCAAGGGTAGGTGTGAAATAAGCTTATTTCCAAAAATGGGACAGTATCACTTTAAGCCATACTGCACATACCTGTACACATACTGTACCTACAGGCAAAAACTGCACTGCTGATTTCAGTGTGAAGTTGTCATGATGCGTTTGATTTCTTGTGGTGTGTCACTGAATTGCAATGGATGTGCAGACAAACTATTCACATTGATCACATTCACTCAGGTATTTAGCCTACATCATCAGTCACTTTCTCGTCTGTGTGTGTGTGTGTGTGTGTGTGTGTGTGTGTGTGTGTGTGTGTGTGTGTGTGTGTGTGTGTGTGTGTGTGTGTGTGTGTGTGTGTGTGTGTGTGTGTGTGTGTGTGTGTGTGTGTGTGTGTGTGACACCCCCTTTTACATGCTGCACTGCCTCTAACCTCAGTGCGTAATTGCCACAGGTAACAGGCAAGCAAAAGTGTTACAATGATGAATGAAGGATGGGCGCGTGCGTGCGTGCCTACGTGTTTGTAATTGTTCTGGAGTGTGTACCTCTGTGGGTCTCTGAACGCATGACCCTCCTGACAGCTAGCTGCCTTTTTGGTATGAGGTGACGGCATCGCAGAAAAGTGCACTGCACCTCTTTCAGCAGCATGCGAGTGGAAAAGTGTGTTTTTGGAGAGTGTGTGTGTGTGTGTGTGTTTGAGTGTGTGTGTCTGTACTTGTTTCCACAAGAAAAAGCGCTATGTTTGTGTGAACACTCATACAGGTAGGTAGCCTACTGATACACAGCCCCGCCGACAGGGGGGGACAAAAGGGCTTTTTGTCCCGGGCCCTGGGATAGGGAGGCCCAGAACTGGGCCCTCATTAAGTTTGTGATTAATGGTTCTAATTAATTTCAAAATAAGATGTTTTTTGAGAGAGGGAGATTGCGCTATATTTACATTAAATAAATGATGCGGATACTTTGCCTTTCCTGCCCTAAGAAAGGATCAAGAACCCCCACCTCCCCCACCCCCAGTGCACAAATGGTTTGGTCGGTCATTACGAGAAAGAAAAAAAACGGCTTCAACTTAACGCGGCTCGTGCCAATTTGCCAAGTTGTCTGAAGAAGCAGTCGTTCAAACCAGGAGGGCAGAAAATGAAGGATAGGAGAAAAATAGATGAAGACACCAGAAGCCCCAGGATTTCAGTAAAAAGTTCTTCAGATGATGCAGGTACTAACAATAGCAGAGGACACTAACAAAGTAAAAGTTTCCCTTCATAAACAGACACGCACTGCAGCATTCATGTTTAAAACATGATGAGTCACACAGTCGCATCATTTTATAATCACAGCTTAGTAAAATTGTGTTTCAAATCTGACCATCTGTGACCTTAGCTAGGAATATGCACATTAGCCCCAATCATAACATGATGAGAAATTGCGTCGCGCGCAAGGAGAGGGCAAGGGAGAACTTTTTAAACAGCGCTATTATGCAACGCTATTTCGCTTAGCGCGTATAAATCCCGCTTAGCGCAAATGCTAACACTTTATCAACCTGTTAACTTTGTGGGGAGAAACAGTGTACATCCGTTTTGCATATACATTTCTGCAACTTGACTTGTTCCTGTGTTTGGCTATTCCTGGTGTGGGAAGACTCAAGACTGACGTCTTTGGTGTGCTGCTCACTTGTTCACTGTCATCACACGTCACTTGAAGTCAGTTAAGCAAACTAGAACTTATTCAGTCAGGCACGTTTTGATGTGCAAGCCCTCAAATGGCTAAAGTAAATTACACGTACACTTGTGTTATTAATGATGTGAATCCTATTTATTTTGTTTCATTTCTAAATAAATGTTGGCAAAAATGCATGGATAATTGGATGGATAGATCATTTACTATGGACTTATTGTATGCATCATTGATTTGTGAGGCTACTTTGATACCAATGTCATTTCTTTTATAATGGGTAGGCCTAATAATATATAGCATATCACGTGAGAGTGGTGCGCTTTCAGGCCGAAAGTGTAGTCTGGACACCTGGTCTGTCTTGAAAAAAATGGTGGTTTGGTGGTTGTTTTTATTTTATTTGGGGGGGGGGGGCGGGGGTGGGGGGGGGGGGGTAGGAGGAAGGGGGGCCCATTGATATTTTTTTGTCCCGGGCCCAGCCAAACCTGTCAGCGGCCCTGCTGATACACATACACTATCTAGCATAAAAACAGGGATACACACATTCACACACACACATGCACGCACACACACACTCACACACACACACACACACACACACACACACACACACACACACACACCAATGTCTGCGAAATGTTTCTTATCATCGGATCAGGACATGAGTGATCCCTGGTTTTCCCAGCCAGGGACTTTCCTCTCACCGCAGTTTCTTTGACAGCTCTCTCTCTCTCTCTCTCTCTCTCTCTCTCTCTCTCTCTCTCTCTCTCTCTCTCTCTCTCGCTCTCTCGCTCTGTGCGTGCGTGCGCGTGCACATGTACAGTATGTGTGTGTTATGTGTTACGTTATGTGCCACTTCAAGAGACTGACCGACAGACAGACTCATTTATGTTATTTTTTAATCAATCAGGTGACAGTAACCTCCAGACCTTCACAAAATGAATGTCCCCCCCTCAAGGACCATATCATATTTTTTATTAAAATTCATATTTTCCTTTGTGCGTATGTTTCAAAGTTGTCCTTAAACCCAAATTGGACCATTTGTACAGAGTTGCATAGTGCACTCCTGATGGCAGTGGCTATTGTGGTGCCTAGCATGAGGTTCAATATCCCCTATAGACACACTGTGTTTACAATGAGCCTGTCAGATTAGTTGCTCTCTCTCTCTCTCTCTCTCTCTCTCTCTCTCTCTCTCTCTCTCTCTCTCTCTCTCTCTCTCTCTCTCTCTCTCTCTCTGTGGGGGACATGTTGGGTCCTGTCTCCCATAGTTCCCACCTCCCCGCTCATGAGTGATGATTTATGTGACGTCTGGCTGCGGCGGCTTTAATTGTGGACTCGCACACGCTGACAGGTGGGCCCTGCTTTTGATTTCCTCGTCTGTGATCTTGTGAAGAGAGGGATCATGCGCCATACTTGTTTGGGATTTCACCGAACACAGCACCAGGGATAGATACAGAAAGTGAGGGAGTGACAATCAGAGAGAGGGGGAGTTCAGAGACAGATGGTGAGGAGTAAATATATACTATCTAATGTCTAGATAGCAAATGATTAGTTAGTATAAATTCAGCTATTTCTGAAAACATTTGTCACAATATCTTCACAAATTTCTCTTTCATGAATACAGTCTATTTCAATTTCAATTTGAGTGCTAATTTTACAGTTGTATGTAAGGGTGGTCTATCCTCCATGTCAATGTCATATAATGTCATATAATCAGGAATGTTCGGAATTTCTCTTTTTTTAACTCACATTTTATTATGTCACACTCGGCCTGGCAAATTTGAACGTAACTGAGAAAAGGGTGATATTAACATTATTACAGAAGCGCAGGTGTAAATCACCCCATCAAAATGTAATAAGAGCTCTTGAAATTATTTCAAAAAAAGGTAGGCCTAAGTGTTAAACACACTGAGTTAAATCATGTATTTAAGCATTCTTCTAAGGGGGTATGTTTCTGGTATTTTGGAATGCATGTCAGGATGATTTAACATTATTGATTCTCTCATTTGTGAGGGGGGTAAGACCTGTGATTCCCAATTTAGGTAAGATCACTACCACCATTACAAGATGGATAGGGTTTTATGGGCGATTTCTAAATGAGTTTGTGAGGAGGAGGATGTATTGAGAGTCCTATCCAGAAAGCAGAAAGAGTCTGTGCACACGACACAAACCATTGCATTCACACATACACACACACACACACACACACACGCACACGCACACGCACACGCACACAGACACACACACACACACACACACACACACACACACACACACACACACACACACACACACACACACACAGACACACACACACATTTTATTGACACAATATTGTGTTCATTATTTATGCAGTATGCATCCCGTGACAAATGTCATTAATATCTATTATACAC
>NC_085872.1:33572587-33575087 GCF_034702125.1 Engraulis encrasicolus
ATCGTTATGCAACATTGAATCGCACCGAATCGACATTGAATCGCACCTAATTGCTAAATATTTTTTATGAATTGTCTCTGAATCGAAACATAGCCTGTGAATCGAGATTTAATTTTAATACTAAGGGGAGTGTTGGCAGGGTTTTGATGAGGTCAATCGGGAAGCTTACGATGAGAACTGCTCTACCATGATGTAGTTTAAAAACCTATCCATCTATCCATCTATCAGTCCCTCCAGGATTTTGCACTGGGATTTTGTGATTTTTGCGGTCAAAATGTCTGATTTTGTGGTGGAATTTTCTCATTTTTTGCAAAGATTTTGCGGCATTTTCTCATTTTTTGCAAAGATTTTGCACCCCTTTCTGGGGTTTTTTGGTAACTGAAAACCACAATCAGTCTAAGCAGGCTTAAGACAAAAGAGAGAGAGATTCAGAAACACACTTCCTATATAATAGAATAATAAAATATTGTCAAAAACTGGCAGAGCGTCTTATAAGCCAGTGCGTCCAATGTGTAAAAAAAATCATGGCCGCGACACTCATAAATCTCTGTCGATATTTTAGAACGACTTCGGGGGAAAACGGGACTGCGCGTTATTGTCTACGTTGTGTTTGAACAATGATATTTTTATTTCTACTGCACCTAACCACACATACATGGTATCAAAATGATGCCTGAAGTGTATTCTGTTGACATATTCAGGAAATACTTCCTGATGAGGCGTTGCCTTTTTAAAAAACGTGTCAGAGTGACGTCAGTCACGTTTTGACGCGGCCCCGCGTCAATTGAGTTCTAAGGGTTAAATTACAAACATTAGCGAACATTGAGAAAAGATTAGACAACGACCGTCGGGTAGCATGCTCATGAAAAGCGACAGGGGAGAGTGGAGAAGTTGCGCAAAAATGTAACGTAAGATGTTTGCTAATGTGCGACAGCACTGCCACTATTTCATGACTGCATACACTTCTTCGTCATGGATAAATGGGCAACAATACTTTTTCCAGCCAGGATTGCACTGAAAAGTAGGCTACTGCTGTTAAAAAAAAGGTCACGGGTGTGCAGCACCGACGCCTGCGTGTATGTGTGAGGGAGGGGAGGAGAGAGACGCGGAGCAGCTGAGATGAGGGTCGCGACTTCCGAAATAGCAGGCAATTCTTTTTCAATGTTTCAGTGACATATTAACAAAAATGCTTCCTATTGGTTTTCGTCTCCAGTGGTATTGTAGTCACATTTTTTTTTTTTTTGACGAAAATATAAATCAATAAAATCCACAGAATGTTGAAGGGGACAAAGGGGAAATTTTGCGGGAAAAATGCGGCTTTGCAGGAATTACGTGGCATCGTGAAATTATGCGGAATATCATTGAATTTGCATGAATCCACGCGATCGCTGAATCGCGAAAAACAGGAAGGACTGATTTATATACCTATCCATCTATCTATCTATCAGGGGTATAAAGATAACCGATTGTGGATCGGTCATCGTTATGCAACATTGGATCGCACCGAATCGTAATTGAATTGCACCGAATCTACATTGAATCGCACCGAATCGCTAAATATTTTTTATGAATCGTCCCTGAATCGAATCGTAGCCTGTGAATCGAGATCGGATCGGATCGTTTTGTGGGTATAAGATTCAAACCCCTACCCCTACAAAAAACACATGGCAACGCATTTGTGCATGAAATGCCTAACACAAGTCTACTCCAGCCAACAGAATGCAACATCCTGCAGTAGTATGGAGTTGTATGATCACTAGTAAGGCCAAATACTGCTGGATCCCACAACAAAAGGGCTTTCACTGCCCTTTTTTCACTAATGCCGTGGTGGAACCAGGATATCGTATATCCAATTTCCTCAACTCAGTACTATTTTTTTTCTTGTTCTTTCTCTTTTCTTCCTTTCTTTCGCTCTTTCTCTTTCTCATTAGTTTTTTTTGTGCTGTCTTGTCAGAACCTGACGGGAGCAGTGAGGTGTGGCAGGGGAGAGAGGGCTTCTGGGAAATTAAGAACTAGGTGGACATAGAGAGAGAGAGATAGAGGGGGGGGAGAGAGAGAGAGAGAGAGAGAGAGAGAGAGAGAGAGAGAGAGAGAGAGAGAGAGAGAGAGAGAGAGAGAGAGAGAGAGAGAGAGAGAGAGAGAGAGAGAGAGAGGCAGAACTCAGTCACTTCTCACTGCACTCCAAAGCACACAATGAGAAATAGGTAAGAGATTATTCAACCTGATTTACAAGTGACAAAGCTCTTTCCTTTGCTAGTTCAAGTCAAGGAGAGATGCAGAAGTGGATGACGTTGAAATGGAGAATGGAGTGAATGGACTCTGTGTGTGTGTGTGTGTGTGTGTGTGTGTGTGTGTGTGTGTGTGTGTGTGTGTGTGTGTGTGTGTGTGTGTGTGTGTGTGTGTGTGTGTGTGTGTGTGTGTGCGTGCGTGTGTGTGTGTGTGTGTGTGTGTGTGTGTGTGTGTGTGTGTGTGTGTGTGTGTGTGTGTGTGTGTGTGTGTG
>NC_085872.1:33577587-33615087 GCF_034702125.1 Engraulis encrasicolus
GGATGAGTTAATCCCCACCCTCTTCTCTTCCTACATGTCATTCCTATTTAGTGACGCAGCTTTCGAATGCAGTCACTGCACGCTTACTGTAACATGAAGAAAAACTCACTTTGTGGTTTGCCACAAGGTGTCACGACGAGAAGACAAGAAGGCGGCCGCTGAGACGGCAAAGGCTTGGAGGATGGACGGACAACAAAGGAAAAGATTGGTATTGAGGGAAGTGAAAAGCTTTGCAAGATTGTTTGTAGCAGCGTGTAAGTGTCAGACAGCCTGGTTCACAATGTGTCATCATGAAAGGCATTACAGAGGTAGCCCTGTGTGCTGCAGTTGTACTCAAAAGATAATGATATATCAGAGTACAAAACATTCCCTCGCAGAATTATCATGAAAACCCCTAAATGCAAAAAGATCCCGAAGCACAATTTAATGCTGGCTTTACTTTACATGAGAAAACAGTCATCATTTCCTTCCTGTATATACTGCTTGTGTTTTTAAATAGTTCCACAAAGGAAGTCAGTGATATAAAATAACCCTGCATGCAACAATCTTTGTAAACATCACCTTTTATATTAGGCCTACTGCTGTAATAAATCTCCACTTTGAAAATCAAGACAGACAAAAGGCGGCATTCGTTTGAAGAGTTTAATTCTCTTTTTGACTTGCCATGTTGCTTCAGGGCCATTCAAGCTCCCATGGGGTAACATAACAGGTAACAACATGGATAACCACCACAGTTTGAAGACAAGCTATGAAGTGAACAGTCTGACTCAAACTTAGGAAATCAACACCTGAAACTTATAGGAAAATATTTTCTTCAGTCGTTGACTTAAAAGGACATGCCACTGCATATAGTGGTCAAAAATAAATCTTTCATCGCTTCACTTTATATCTTATATTTATATAATATATATACCTGTAAAAATATATTTCCAAAATAAATAAATATATAAAATAAATATGTCACAAAATGTATAAATTAAAATAAGAAAAATCAGGAGGGAAATGAAAAACTAAAATAAGATTTTTCATTATTGTCCATGCCAGTGTGAAATACAGTGTGAAGTCACTAAAGCAAAACAAGAAATTCCTTCACAAGTCTTCAGTCAGTAGTGAGAGTTCACCATCTACTGGTACCAAACAAGAGCGGCCCACAAAAGTGCACTGCAACAGGGGAGAGTCATAGAACTCCAACTGGTTGATTGTCCTCTTTAAAATGGACAAACATGTTGCTTGGAATTTCATAAACTCAGTCCATTTTATGCAATCTTCAATGAAGATGTTAGCAGCAGAAGCAGCAGCGGAAGAAGCCGAATCCAATCAGAGTATATCTGTGGTGATGTGATTCTGTGGCTTCACAGTGAGGAAATTGAACAAGTCAAGCCCAATTTGCAGTCCAAACTTGAAGTTGAAAGCACTGATAACAGGAAACAGGGTCCTATATCTCCAGTGCTGGCTCTGTCCTCCGTCCCTGTGTCTTGACTACCTCTTTTTGGGGAATGCTGAGGTAGGGATGAGGCTGTAAGGGATGCACTCCCTGTTCCCCACCACTCTCCACTCTCTGCAACCCTGATGCAGGGAGGTGCCGTTGTGGGCCCTTTCAGCTTCCACGGGACCAAAGGAGCCTCAGGCATGCAGGCACACTTCAGTGGCCATTTTAGTCTTGGTGGCCCAGGAGGGTGTAGAAGCCACCCCCCCCTTCACCGCCTCCTCAGCTCTGGCCCAATACCTCTTTGTAAAGCTCTGGCACTCTGTCAGGGTCCACTGGCCGTGGCAGGAAGTGTGTAAACCGCTGATGACGCCGTGATCGAGTACCATCCCGAGACGTTCCATCTTTGTTCAATGCAACAAAGTAGTGTGAGCCTTTATCTCCATGCCGATACAGGTTGGATGAGTATGTGTTGTACCAGTTCTCCTCAAACTGCTCTCTGAAGATGCATTCCGCAGTTAGTTTTTCCTAAGAAAACGGAGACAGCAGAGAATTAGTCATTAGCAACACAAAAGTGAGTGACACAAAACACACTGGATCCATATACTACTACATGTAGGCTGTTGGTTACTCAGAAAGACGCCACCTGCTGGCGTGGTTACTCAGCCACATGAAGCTGTCATATTGTGTTTAACATGGAAATGAATAGACAAGTTGTGCAATTTGAGATGCCTGCTTCCCAATAGCAGAAAAATCAACCAACCAACCAAACAAAAAACTACTTGAACCAGATGAACTGAAAACTGATGTAGCCTAGTATACTTACAGAGCCATAAAGTTCGCCTTTGCTGTTCATTCCCAGGTAGAGTCCACTGTCCACCCCACGAATGCTCACCATTCCCACTGCGAGACTGATGAATTCCAGAATACCTACAGAGAAACATAGCAATATCTTGTGTCAAACAACATACATATAGCACTGACGTTATGAACACAAAACAAACAAACAGAAGATAAAAATGCAGATGGAGCCTGCAATCTGTGGAGCTGATAAGTCGGTAATAAACCATGTAAAATAACTTAAAATCCTGACTGTCGCATTATGTAACACGTTAAGGCATTACTTTAGTGGGGGGAAAACCTTTTTACGTTGATGTCAACTGTTGAGGCATAATCTAGATATGAAAGCTAGTCAAAGACTGGCAGCAGCCCCAACATTTTAAGGGATAGCTATATTAAAATTATGAATGAAGTAGGTGAATATTCCTCACCGAATCTGCTATGATCTTTACGAGTGCCTTGAACTGTACCGTCCGGCAAGATCTCTAGATGGTATCCGGTCCGGCAGTAGAGCTGTCTCCGCCGGAGGATGCCTTTCAGATGGGTTAAATCCGCGGAAGTGCTCCGGGAGAGTCTTTCCGCGGAGACCAGGTGCTCATTCATAAGGGCGGCAGTATCCCCCGCAGGCGTCAGGACAAAATGGGATGCGTGTCCGAAGCTCTCTAGGCCGTGAGAGAAACTGCCCACATCACCCACAGCACCCATCACCAACAAACCCACGTTTTACCGTTACAAATCCCGAAGAGAGGGGTATGTGGAAGGTGGAAAAAAAAGTTAATTTCTGCAAGCCACACAGCTTCCTTTCAGCTGCTCTCTGCTTTTTTGCGCAGTCCACGATTGCAGGTTTTCAGTGAGTGTTTACATCCGCGCTGATTGTCGTGAAGCACATGCTCTGTCCACCCTGGGATACTCCCAAATGTTCTTCTATTGCTCCGTATACTCCGGCTTTCCCCGATTCACTAGATGCGGTTCTGGAAGAGGCAGACGCTCCTCTTCTCTTCACGCTGCGTGTTGCTCTGAACAGCCGTAGAGTGCAGTGCTCCTGTTTTAAATCTAGTACATATGTAAATGACCCCTTGACATATGCTAATGAAGCGCTTTATAGATTTCTTTTTGAAACATAACTCCTTGATCGTTTGATCGCTGCCTCACCTTTGGTGCTTGCATTGATGCATCCCGCTGTCATCCCATGGAAGGATTATGGAGAGGGCAAAAAAGTACCGTCAGCGATGGTAGGATATGAAAGAAGTAGAGAAGTATAGATATTTCAAGCGTGTGACTAATACTAATCGTCAGGGTAATCGCACCGCAGAGGGATGCGCAAGGCTATCGCGTTTTAACCCCCCCAGGCTTCAACGATGTGATGCATAAGCGACGGCAGCGTGAGCTGGATTCTGGCGTGTGTCGAAGACGGGTGGCAGGTGGAAAAGCATTGGAGGGAAGAAAAAAGGAAAGGCAGAGGGCGGTGCTTTGAGTTTATAAGTGCGCTTACCATGCAGGGCTTCCCTTTAAAGTCTTCAACTGTCTGCCTCAATCTAATTAATTAAAAAATAGCGTTTGAAAACTAGAGGTTTGAATAAGGTTTCCCCCGTGTTACAGGGAGACCGAAAGCAATGTTATAAGCACAATATGGTATTTGTCTCGCATAGAACATTCACTGACGCAGTGGACATGTGCGTCTTGTCGGAGACCCACTCCTCAGAGGGAAATTAACACTTTACATTAGGCTATGCTTTAATTGTTAAATAACCCAAGTAAGCCTACTGCTCACAAGTTAAATTATCTCCCTGAATATTCAAGCCTGAATTTGTTACAGTTTGTTATTTGTGGCAAATTTCCTTTTTGGCGTGCGCACGCATTTACGCATTGACTAGTGGTTTACAGCAATGCCCTTTGATTTTTGAGATGAAGTTGTCCACATAACCTCTCTTTTTGCCGTACCCATGTTATAACACCAGCCTTCCAGTTAGATAGCATTATTGGGGCTGTTTGAAGCAGCCCTTACAAACACACACGGACACCTGTGCATGCACTTTGCTGTTAACGACTTAACCGCATCTTTGAAGTAGACATAGGCTAGTTCTGTTAATTGCTGTACAAGGATATTTCAAAGGGTTTGCGATCAAAGTACTAATTAATAATTGCTTTACACTGTTTCACTTTCTGTTTATGTTTCGCTTCACTAAATGGATGTCATTATGAGAACAATACAATGAAAGAATCGCAGTAAAGTCGTTATTTTCATTATAATAGGCTAGCCTGTCACACTGCTCCTGCAATGAAACACCCCTCCTTCGCAGGCCAGGTTAAACTCCCTCTTGTAGGAGGTATATACGAGGATCGATATGCACATAAGCTAAGATTTTTCGCATGGAGTAAATCAGGGCCACATGCCTGCTCTGTGCAGGTGATTCTGGCGTTGACTGATCAAACACTGTTGTGAATGTAGCCTATCCCAATCGAATCGCAGCAAATGACCTGGCGACCACTTCCACACCTTGGTGATTCATCAAGGCGGTCCTCCCGAGACTACGGACCCACTCCGTCGGTTCCCAGTGCTCATTATTATTTATGATTTTCCAAAAATACCTTAAAACAAAATCAATGCGTCCCTTGAAGGCGAGATCAATCCAAGCGCCCGGAGAATCGATGCTGTACAATGGAGACGTCAATTATGTGCCAAATTCTGTGATGGCATTGGCATTAGATAAATTGTTTGTTGCGTCCAATGTAAAGAAATGGGAGGGCACAAACTTGCCTCATGAATAAGTGCCCATTGTCGTAGGGTACTTTAGGCTATTTGCTCTAGACCAAGTAGCCTATAACTAATAGGCCTTGGCTTACATCGTAGCGTAATCGAATTAATGGAACCATTGAAGTGAATCATCAAAGTGACTCTTGCCTAGACTTGTCATTCATGCAACATCCTCCTCCATGAGCATGATAGGCTACCGTCCCGCCGCACTGCTCCCTTGGGGTGCCATTGGGGGCTGCCCCCTTGCACGGTGAGGCATAAATGCAATTTCGTTGTGTGCAGTGTGCAGTGAACACTTGTGTGCTGTGGAGTGCTGTGTCACAATAACAATTGGAGTAGGCGTATTCTATTTTTATTTATTTATACATATAGTCTATATTTATTTATTTGGGGGGGCAGGTGCGTGTTCTGCTCTCAAACGTTCATGCAGGCACACTTGCCTGGGCACAGGCCTATGGCTTGACTATAAGACAGGCACAACATCAAGAGGTAGCCTAATTTTGTTGCGAGCTAAAAATACAAATTAATCACTCTTTGCCTTTCACACTGCAACATCTTTGTTTATAATTCACCAGACTTTACCATATAAAGCGTGGGAGCCCAATCGAGCATCAAACCTAACGGTAGGCTACTCAGCATGGTTAAAACGCGGACTTTGCTCATGTTAGCGGACCGTTGAACCGGAGAGCGCAACATCTCGCGATGAAAGGGAAGTTACTCGCTGCTTCCACATTTCATAGCAACAACAATGGCCGCTGTGCGAAGACTGGCCGTAGTAGTAAGCAGGCTGACAGGATGGTCTGTCCCGCAAAGGGATTTGCTTCGTTTCGGGGCAAAAAATGAGAAGACAGCACGGGGATGGCTTGCTGTTGGGGCTGGAGTCGTGACCGTGGGCGCAGGGGCATATTATTATTGGCGACATGATAGTAAAAAGAGAGGACTCATGCACTACATCAACGGCCGAGCCCTGCTTCCTTCCTTGCCCGCTGTAGAAGCTAAGGAAAAGGTAGGCAAACCAACAGCTGTTTAGACTAATGCCACGTCGTCGACAATGTAATGGTTATCACGGTGTGTAGCTTCCAACTATTCATTACATTTGTTAGTTATATTTGATACCCAGTCTGTCCGTCTATTATGGCAATGACTTATGCGCGAAGCACATAGCCGACGTTATCCCCATAAGACAAATATGCTTTTAATTATTCGGCTCATATTTATCCCAGCATTCAAACAACAACAAAAACCGTCTATGAAAGAACGTGAAGTTTATGTTTGCGTTTCTATAGAGATCGTCCGCTGTAGAGATAGCGCCGGGCGCTCTCCGCAAAGGAGGGGTGCTGAAATGACAACGCTTCTTATCTCAATACTGTGATCTAGTGAAAGTAATGTCCTACTGCTAGAAAATAACTCGGCAAGTGAAATCTAATCTTTGCCCAGATTAATCGGATGAGTAGCCTACATCTCTCCAAAACTGATGTGTCACGGATAGATTAGCAGTCAAATTAAAAACAAACTTAGGCCTACTAAAGGAGGTTGTATGTCTCAGTTGTCATTGTGTTTTGACCGCGACCTGCCCCCCATGATGACCTCTCATGCAAGGTCTCAAAATGATGTAGCCTAAAGTAATGCAAGTCTGAATCGGGTTTTTATGTTGTAGGCTACTGAATGCAAAATAAAGTCTTGAATTTCGTTCCAAACATAAGGTTGCTATTTTCAGACAACTCAAAGTAAGCATGTTATTAAAATGTCTGCTCAGTGGCATGGGAGAATGACTGGCAGGCAGATTAATCCTCAGTTTAACAGTCCTGTCAATCACAGACGCAAAATGCCATGACTATTTGATTGGAGTAGGGTGGTGCATGACAAAATGTTAAAGAGACTTTTTGTTTTGTTTAGGGCTATATGGCGGTAAAAAAGTGAATTTATCCTATAAACTTGAGAACATAGGGTAGACTGAGTACAGTTGGGTACACTTTTATTTTTGTCCCCTTCCACACAGATATTAGAGTATTAAAAGGTCCTAAAAATAAAGTTGTTTTGGACAGAACATATTTTCAGGATGTGGGCAAATATATAATCAAGGAATTATATCTCTAGGATGTTTAATGTTTATGTAATTAATCAAACAAAAAAGGTGCACTTTTGTCCCAACTGTACTCTAGCTAAAAAACGGTGGGGTACAGTTGAGACATAGCAGAGTACAGTTGAGACACCATTCTAATCAATGGGAGGTAATAGCCATGGGAGCTAATAGCATGGCCGATAGCAAAATACTGTACTCAACTGTACCCGTTAGCATCTTTACATTGGTTTTACATAGTGAAATTAGCATTACAGGCTAGCGTCTAAACTGTCCCCTTCTGGCCAGATCACACATTGATAAAGATTTTAAAATGGTTTTAACTGTTGTGATGTCAGGAAATATATCTGCTTTTAGAGCACATATCATGGCTTGCAATCATGTAACTTATATCAAGAGGATAACTACTGGTCATTAGATATTCATTGTTGAAGGACCCTGGTGAAGTAAATCTGACCTGTCGAAAACAGCATTTTCCCAATATCTTTGGATCTGCGTTCTGTGCTGGTTTCAAATTTCCCATGATCTAAGAGGATATCGATGCGCATGTCCACAGCAAAAATTAGATCAGAGTTACGTTGTTACCCAGAGATATTTGGTTTGTCTCAACTGTACCCTGTACTCAACTGTACTCAGTCTACCCTACACGAAACAGAGAGAGGTAATAAAGATGTGGCTACAGAGGAAATGTGTAGGCTTGACCGGGTGTTAGGGATGGGATATTGGTATCGGTGTATCGGTATCGGGTTCAGATATCAACATATTTCAAAGATCGGATTGGATCGGAATTTCCCCAAAATATCGGAATTTTCCTGATCACAGACATTGAGTCAGGTGCAATGCTAATTTGAAATCACAACACTTGCATATTAGTTTTCAGGATGGGATTGTTACTTTTTTTCTTGTTACTTTTTGCTTATTAATTGGTTTCCTGTTCTTCTGACCAAATAGTCTGCTTGGGCCTCTCAAGTTGAAACCCATGCATATGTGATTTTGGTATTGGATCGGAGTTATATCGGTATCGGTAGATATCCAAATTTCGATATCGGGATCGGATCAGCAGTGAAAAAATGTGTAACTTATCTGTGCATCCCTACCGGGTGTATGAGACATGCATTGGTAAAGATACCCTTTGTCTCAGATTGTGTACTTGAGCACTTCGGGCACTATGTTTCAGTGCATAAGGTGATCACGCTGAACATTTCGGTAAATTCAGTGCACTGACAATGCCCGGATGATGCCCTGACAATGGCCGAGAAAGCAGTGCTTGAATGATGGACACTGCCCGCACTAATCAGCCGCTATGTTGTTAATGAAATGGAAGAATTGTGGCGTTCAGTTCAGTAGACGAGTGTGGTCAATACAGTAGTCCCCTAATTCTGTAAGCAATGTTGATGAAACACCAAACTTTCCATGCCCAGCCAAGTATTGTAAGTTATGCATGATAGTTGCCAGTTGGGATGAAGGAAATGTAATACAAGCACGAGACGCTGTGCAATGTAAGCAGTAGCCAAATTATAATTTTGCAAGCTAATGCTATGCTCACCTGTCACTTCCAGTGAGTGCACAGTGCTCAATGCACTGAAGACCCCAGTGCACTGTGAGCACTATGTACTAACCGTCAGTGCACTGACACAAACTCGATCTGAGAAACAGAGATAGAGTTAGGGAGAGATGTACAGAACAATGGCAAAACAAATGGTGAAATGTTATAGAGGGATATGATTGATGATTACAGTACATATTTTGTCAGTCACTCATCCCTGTTATAAATACTTTTTCTACCATACCCTAATAACACAAACGCTTAACTTACATTTTATTAATTAACCAACATATTTCTCGGCACACCCTGCAAATTGATTGATTGACACTAGAATTTGCACCTAGAGACAAACAGTGCCAAAATCAAATATTCTGTCGATCAATATGCACTGCAGTGAATGCACTTCAAAACGATGACAAATTCCAGAAAGCTTACATCCAGTGAAGCAAAGCTGTTTATAGTCTGCGTGAAGAAAATATACAGATAGCAATCTGAATGAACACACACTATTTTACCAAAAGTATTCGCTAACCTCCCTTGACTCGCATTATGAACTGCCATCCCATTCCTAACTCATAGGGTTCAATATTATATCTGTCCACCTTTTGCAGCTATTACAGCTTCCACTCATCTGGGAAGGCTGTCCACGAGGTTGTAGAGTGTGTTTAGAGGATTTTTTTATCATTCTTCCAAAAAGTCACAAAATGATGTTGGTCGAGAATAGCCCCTTGAGATGAATCATCTCGTTTTCATGGGGGTCCAACAATTCATCTCAGAAGTATTCTAGTGGCTTCAGGTTAGGAGGCCAGTGCTGGTGCAGGCCAGTGAAGGTCGTCCATACCATACTCTTGTCATCCATGTCTTTATGGGCCTTGCTTTGTGTGTCGTGATGGAAGAGGAAGCTCCAAACTGTTCCCACAAGGTTGGGAGCGTGGAAATGTGCAAAATGTGTTGGTATCCTGATGCTTCAGGAGTCCTCACCTGAACCCAACAGAACATCTTTGGGATGAATTAGAATGGCAAAAGGTGGACCAATATCATTTTGAACCCTATGGCTTAGGAATGGGATGGCAGTTAAGTTCATATGTGACTCAAGGCAGGCTAGCGAATACTTTTGGCCAGAGCCATACAGAGAACAGAGTTACACGATTGGAGGACCAGGAATTAAATTGCAACCCCGCCTTTCAGCGAGATAAGGTTGTTCCTAAAGCGGCTGTCTTCCCATAGACTCAACATAGAACCACCACATTAACAGCCAAAAATAAGGACTAACGAACTATACTGCGGGGTAATCACCACAAATACGTAAACTATCAACTGTCTCGGTGGTGATAATCACAACAGTTTTACCACCTGTGATGTTTATCTGAAGTTATTACTACGAACAGCAAGTCTTGTCATATTCCCTGCATTGCATCGCATTGCATTTGCTGTGTGCTACACCCACTACTAGGAACTAACATTCGCAACGCTGAGCAGTACTGAGAAGCTAAAACAGCTAATTTTGCTAATGAGGAAGTCGGCCCTAGCAGGCAGCGGAGATCGCCTGACTCTGTTCTCTGTATGGCTCTGCTTTTGGCAATATAGCGTAAATGGCTCAGACAAAAGAAGAAATATTCAAAAGAAAGTTTACATTTTTTTATACAGGGACGACCAAAGACATTATGGGGCCCTAAACAGGTCCTTGTCAGTCCCAACCCATGGCATCAAGGAAGGGCATCTAGTGATCAATAGGGCTGTAACGATATTGTATTGAACTGAGAAATCACGACACACGAGTCACGATACTGTACCGTGATGCAAGAAGGCAGTATCGTGATACACCCTTTCAAATTTCTGTTTGGTCCAGACAACAACCACATGATATGAAGTGATAGTGCCTCCAAGCTTCAAATCAATATCATTAGTATTTTCAAACTTAATAAAAATAGCAGCCTCTTGTAACCTATTCTAGCTACAGTATAAACCATTATCAAAAAGATACCTTTAAAATATCAGGTGTATCGAACCGTGGGCTCAGAAATCACGATACGAACTGAATCGTGGGTTGAGTGTATTGTTACAGCCCGAGTGATCAACTAGATCAACAATGATGGCGTTGCTTTGCTTATAAACCATACAACCAAACATACATATAAACCTTTCCATAAATCTGAACAAAAATGTTTCTTCTGATCTAAGACTAATATGAAACATGATGTACCACATCTTCTTTCATTCATATTTGTTTTCAAGAGGAAAAATATAAATTTTGTAGGTTTTTAACTAATGTTACGTAAAAACAGGGCGTCATGTCAACCACCCACACATATGGGGTATGGGGCCTCATAGTTTTTATGGGGCATTTATCATAGCTTAATTCTAAGACTCTTGGCAATTTGCCATGTAAAGATCTCTGTTGGCAAAATGTTGTGGTTAGATGGGAGAAATGAACAAATGGTTGAATATCACTACATTTTACTTAAAGGCAGTTTTAACGGTTACGCATATATTTTTTGCCTTTTTTGCAGGTACCACGTTCTCTCTAACTTAACTGGCAATCACTGTGTATTTATTCAAAGACAATACTGACAGGGCAAGCAATCTGGTACTTCATGCACACACATTTTCTTTCTCTAGTTGTTTGTACTGATCCTGCTTGTCAATTTGTTTTCTGTCATTGGTGTGGTCACACAACCTGTGTCTTGCCCTTGTGCAGGGCCGCCCATTTGACTTTGAGGAAGGAGATGTCTACATGTCATCCCATGAGCACCGTTTCCGCCTCTTCAGCTCCGTGGAGTATGAGGGCCAGCTCTACATGACTCCACAGAACTTCATTGAATCTGTCACCATGAGTGAACCCAGAAGTATGTCACTACTGTAGCAGCACACACACACTAGTTAACCACTCTGCACACTAGGGCTAGACGATTGTGGAAGAAATGATCATCACGATTATTTGGGTAAAAATCGGAATCACGATTATTAATCACGATCAACATGGTCTCCAAAAATTCTGTGCTCCTGGACACGGATGTTAAGGACACAAAATCCGTGTCCAGGAGCACGGATTTTGCCAAAATTCCGTGCTCCTGGACACGGAATTGTTTTCCGTGCTCCTGGACACGGAATTGTTTTCTGTGATGGATACACAGAAGTGCTCTCTTTATACTCCCACAGCTCTATGTTTCCACAGTCTTTGACCTCGGTCAAATATTTTTTCTAAAAAAAAACATTTCTAACCGACAGGTTAGGGTTAGGGATTGTTTTGGTCTGGGCACAGCTAGTATTCTTTCATTCATTATATGAATTGGATGGCCTATCAACCAACTGGAAAAGGTATTTCTCAAAAATATGTCTTTAATGACAGGTTAAGGTTAGGGAATGTTTTGGTCAGGGCACAACTTAAATTTCTATAGCATTATTTTGCTTAGGATTAGCATTTGGTATGTATTTTCTAATGATAGAGTTAACACAGTGCTGTGAGTATATGGAAAACAATTCCGTGTCCAGGAGCACGGAAAACAATTCCGTGTCCAGGAGCACAGAATTTTGGCAAAATCCGTGCTCCTGGACACGGATTTTGTGTCCTTAACATCCATGTCCAGGAGCACAGAATTTTTGGAGATCAGGCTGTCACGATTGTTGATTTTTATGTAAGAGGCAATAGCATGAAACTTAGATGGACAGATTTCTGGCCGGAAACACCAGCCTGTCGGTATGTTCTGGCTCGAAGGCAGGTCACTATTGCCACGATTAAATTCCAATTGAAATTACAATTTCTATATTACGATTAAATCACGATTTTCGATGATTTTCGATTAATTGTGCAGCCCTACACAAACACAAACTCATGATAATGTACAAAATCCATTGCCATCCTTGCCTTCCTGAAATGCACTGTCTTCCCAGAGTACTGACTGTGTGTGCTGAAATGATGCACACAAATTCGAGGGGCCGGTGTATTTGGTCAGGACATATGATTTAACCCTAACGTCAAGGCAACAGGCAAAGATGCTCTCATTAACTCATTGGCTGCCAGCCATTTTCATAAAAGAGTAACCCAGAGTGCCAGAGATTTTTCAGCATTTTGGGTGTTTTTTGGAGGCTCGCAGAAAATTGAGTTCTGTGTCTATGTCAACACCATACCTATCAAAACACAGATTAGACGCTCATCTGTCATCAGAAAAAAACGGTGTCTCTCTACCCCTTTCCGTTCTTTCATAATCATCTGTTGAAAATAAGTGGAATTCGCCAAAATGCTGCTTTCTAGCCAAAAAGCTGAGAAAACGCCATTTGAAGTTGACCTATAATTGCAAGTGTTTTTGCTCATAATGACACCGTCCTAACAACTCCAAACCTATCAGATGCTATTACAGAGTCTCCTGTCATCTGCAGCCAGAACAAAAGATCGTTTGTATGGTCTTTTCAACCTAATAATGTACTGAAATATAACGGGGTGGGCTTGAAAACAAGAGTGTTTTGGTTTGTTGCTGGCGCGCACAATGGATCATGACAGCAGGTGCATGTAACTCATGTGAAATACTAAACTCACAGAAATACTGTCTCATAGTCCCTCTGTTTAGCCTGTAGTCCTCTCGTTGGGGAACAAATCACAGCTGATTTGTTTCCTCCTGTACCATGTGAAACTGAGAGACAGGGCAGGCAGGCAGCACAACTTAGCTTACTGCTGCTTCTTTGGCAGAGCGGACAATTTGCAGATTGATGATTACAGTCATCATGTTTCTGCTACAGTATAGTGATCTTGTCATATATTGTTCAATGAATTTTCTTTTGATGAAGTACTGATCACATATCCAACATTTCACAAGCCGATTGGAGTGGGGAAGGCTAGCTGGTCTGAGGCTAAGTGCAATGCTTTCTCAATGTGAGCTGAATGTATCTGACCAGACACAAAGCTAGCCTACTCTGTTCCAAGAATCTGCAACCCCCCCTGTCTTTTTGGATGATACAGTAAGCTGATCATACTATACAGATCCACAACTGCAACTGTAGAATGAGTAAAAATAGTTGACTTACCAAGGCTCCTTTATTTAGGCTTAGTTGTAAGTTGTTAGCGATTTCGTGCTAGCTAGCTAGCGTAGCAAACAATAGCCAAACATTCCCAACCGAGGTGACCACTAGTCCCGTGCATTTTCCTGTTAGATGATCTTTTGTACACATCATCCTGATGTTGTGTAGGCTGATCACATTATCCAAAATGAAACAGTTGCCACACAGATCATCTCTGGTTGAACATGGTGTATTTTGGGCAAGCTAGTTACAATGCCTACTAGCTAGATGGCAACAGGGGGGTGTATTTTGATCATGAGAGGAAGTTTTTTTTTTTGTCAGGCTCTGACACTAAAATCAGTAGAATACCTGTGTTAAAATCAGAGGGCAAGAAAGTAGACTACTGTCACAGGTGCTTTACTTTCAAAAATGATTTTGCTATGCTACTTTTGAGGTTATAATAGTAAAAAGGGATGTTTTTGTCTTGACATTTCCTCTTGATGTGAGCTAATGCCCTGCCCTGACTGTTCCTAAGGACACTTCTGCCACCTACAGGAACAGTTAGAACATGACTAGAGGCGTGAAATTAATACACAACATAGGTCAGACCGTCCTCAAGGCGTGGCTGTAAAAAAACGCAATTATCGGCGAACGACGTCGAAGGCAGGGGGCGTCACTATTCGAAATGACGTCACTCGACGGCTAAGGCAGCCAATGAGTTAATGGCAGGGAAAGAAAGGAGTCAGATGTGGAAGTTTACTTGTTGCTCCGGTGACTCCTTTCTTTCCCTACAACTACTAGTCCTTGCCCGTGACACGCCAGATTGTGAAGTGCAGGAGCGCGGAGGATATTTCTCTTTTCTACAGGTTCCATTAATTCTTAGCCGATACTGCATTTGAAAAACTGACACGGTCTCACTCAGGTTAGGACTGAGATCTGCTCTTGGGACACGTTGGCATGATTAACTCTGACACCCGATTTGGTTGTGTGCCAGGGCAGTGTGTAGTTGCAGGTGGATGCATGGTTTGGAGCGCACAAGGAGAGAAATTACGACGACAGCAGGACAGCCACTAATGGAGTTTGTCATGAAAGGCTCAGACTGAGGTCCTAATAGGAGAGGCAGATGGAGATTGAAAGTCTTTTGCATTGACTTATAGACCCAAAGCACATTCATCCCCGACCGGGCGACAATGTGGGAGGGATCCCTCGTTGTCCCATCTCAAGGCACACTTTCAGAACTGTCTTGGTGTTTGTAGGAAGTGCTCAAGATGTTTAGGAATTGCAGACACAGTGAAAAGAAGGGGACATTCAGTATGTTGCTCAAATATGATTACTGAAAAGCTAAGCTACGTATCTCTAATCATGACCTATACTCTCTCTCTCTCTCTCTCTCTCTCTCTCTCTCTCTCTCTCTCTCTCTCTCTCTCTCTCCCTCTCTCTCTCCTGTCCAAAACATAGTAGTCATGCTGTGTCTTACTGTGATTACTGCAGTGTTACAGTGTCAGATTGAGATGTATTTTTCTGTTCTGTATGATAAGCTGAAAGTAACATTTTAAAAGGCTGTGCTCTAACTGATAGTACGCGGGAATGTGGATGGAAAAGAGTGCGTGCATGCCTCTTTAGGTGACTGGGGCTTTGTGCATACAGCTTGTGCCGTTACTTTAAAAGCCTTGCACTGATCTTATCTCACAGGGCCACACATGCTTTGTTTCTTTTCTACTCCATCTTTGCAGGCAAGAAACCCTGGCGGTCCCTCACTAAACAGGTTCGATCCTACTCTCAGTTTATGTTATATTTCTGTGTGGCTTTTTGGTGTTGAATCTTTTCTTCAACACTTTCTGCCATTCTTATTTACAATGCATCGTTGATGTGTTATGTGTTATTACATTAGGAACTTGAGAAGATCCTTGGTGACACTCCCCCTGTGTGGAAAGGAACATCAAAACTTTTTCGAAACCTTCGTGAGCGAGGTAAAATGGATGTTCCTTCAATAACTACCCGTACTGTGGTCTGGTTCCTTGGCTTTGGGTGTTAAAGCAAAGATCTAGCCATTAATCATATTAGCAGTTCATGCCATTTTGTTGCCTTCTGTCAATGACAACAAATCTCTTGAATCGGGAGTCTTGAATGCATCATACGATCATAGGAAATCCAGGAAGCCACCATTGACACATATATGCAGAAACAGTATGCACACCTACATGTGTATACACTAACACCTATACATGCATACATGAACGCATGCATGTATGCACACACACACACACACACACACACACACACACACACACACACACACACACACACACACACACACACACACACACACACACACACACTATACATGCTGTACATGCTGATAAAGGCGGCATGTTTTTTGTACAGTTTTCAGAGTGAGATGAGATGCGTGCAGCATTCAGGTCCCCTGCTGTACGGGTGCTGTTTTGTCAGCGTAGAGTCTTTGCCATAACAAGCGCCAGTGTGAAACTGTACTTGGCTTGTCCTTTCCCTGGCATATGCTTCTCCCTCCCTCGGGTGGCCAACCCTCTCTTCCTCCAAACCCAGCCCCCCCCCCCCCCCCCCCCCCCCCCCCCCCCCCCCCCCCCCCACACACACACACACCCTGCCTCACCCTCCCTGCTCATTCATCCCTCTCTCTCTCTGCCTCGCTCGCTCGCTCGCTCACTGTCTCTCCATCTTTTGCTTCATCACAGTGCTGGACTGATAAGCTGTGGATGCCCCATGCTACATCCCATGCCTAAAAATAACCCTGTGGTTCTCTTGTCTTTCTCATATGCTTTCTCTTTCTCTTTCTTGCCCTCTCAATCTTTCATTTTCCTTTTCCTTTTCCTTTTCCCAGATTTTTTAATAGTCTGTCTCATCCCAGTTTTCTCACGTTTTTTTTTAATTTATTTGTTTAACTACTTGATTTCTCTGAGGACAACGTCAGCAACTCAGAGACAACTCCAACATTTATATAAAACAGAGGAAATGGTAAAAAGAAATGTAGAGATACTGATTAAAATATGTGAAAGAGGCTTCAACAATAGACCCTGCCATTAAAGCATTTGCTTGCTGCGCACCGAGTAGAGCAAGCCTTGTAAATCCCTAGGGTGGTAATTACGCACACACAAACACACACACACACACACATAAAATGGCCGATACACATACATATGCACACATTTCAACATACACGTCTGTACAGTATATGCACACACACTTATGCAGGATAGAAAAATTACAAACATTATGTGTGGACACAAAACAAACACATGAATATATTAACCTCAACATACACAAACACGCTTAGCAGCACACATACGTTTCTCTTTCCCCTAAACCCCTCCAAACACACGCATACACATATGTGTGTACGCTTATTCACACACACACACACACACACACACACACACACACACGCACGCGCGCGCGCCCGCACGCGCGCCCGCGCGCGCACACACACACACACACACGCACACACACACACACACACACACACACACACACACACACACACACACACACACACACACACACACACACACACACACACACACGCACGCACGCACACACACACACACACACACACACACACACTTGCACTTCAAACCCTCCCTGTACGGCATGAGTTATATATAGACCAGGCCAAATGATCCTGCTGCTGATAATGACTTTGGTTGGTTTGGCACACGTGTGCTAGCTGCGTAGCGTAAGGCATGTGACGACAGAGCACACGCCACGCTAGCACAGCATCACTCCCGGCGCTATGCTAATGATAACTCCGACAAGCCAAACAGCTTGGCCTCCTTTCCCTTTCCTTTGCCCCCCCCCACCACCACAACTCCACCGCCCACCCCCTTTCTTCACTCCTCGTCTCATTATTTTTCCCCGTGGACCATTTCCATTTCTCTGCCTTTCATCTGCTGTAACTGTTTTCCCACCTCTCTTTTATTGACAATAACCTGCATGTTTATTGTCAATAACCTGCGCGTGATAATGAATGTGTCGTATATACTGTATTTCCCTCTGTTGCTCTCATTTTCTCCTCCTCTTCCCCTTCAGCCCTGTTATCACATGTATGTGTGCGCGTGCATGTGTGTGGGAGAGATAAATGCAAGGACAGAGCCACATTTAATAGTCTGGAAGCTGATTGAGAAGCAGATTAAGTGGAGGAGAGGAAGGAATTGAAACACCCCACAAGGAGTTAGGCAGGGGATCCATTGGGGACATTGTGAGCATGTAAAAAAAGAGGATCTTTTGTTGAAAAAATCCTGCATTTAGTATCTAAGTACTTCATCTGCTTGAGACAGTCATATTATTTTCAGATACTAGAACATTGCAGGTAGTATGTTACAAGTGTGAAAAATAAGGGTGGGGGGATAGAATTCCCTTTAGAACAAAGGGGAAAGGGGAGAAAAAAGATGGGATAAAATAAGACCAAAAAATACTTTTTTAGTTACTGTATATCCAGTGTGGAAGGCAACACAATGGGACTGTTCAGTGCAGTGTCCTTGTGTGGGTGTGTGAATGAACTTAATGAGGAGGGGAAAGAAGCCAGGTCTCAGCAGAGTACACAGTTCCAGATGCCTACTCCCTAGAGTCCATCCTAGGGAGATGTTGTTCTACAGCCCACTTTGCACACTGCCATAACCCTTACAGGTGCACTGTGTAATAGTTTTCATGAATACTCTCCATCACCATCAAATTCTAAGCATTCATTATGACTGGGAAAATTGAATTTTTCATACGTGAAATGGGGGATCTTCCCCATTATCTACCATTTTGAGATATAGACCTTTTTAGCTGCAAAACTTTCTGTACTTTGGTCATGCTAGTCAACATTAGTTCATTATTTAGTAAATATTCATTAAAATATCAAACTGACATAGACAGCACAATTGGCAGTAGACAGCACACTTTCACTGAGCAGTGTAGTTGTAATACCTACTCTAGCCACCATCTTACACAGTGCACCTTTACCGCTGAAGAGAAATACGGTTTATACACTATATAGCAAGTCAACACATACAATTAACTGCACATTAAGACCATCTTATTTGTATTGCTTGAGGCCTAGATACATAGTTTTAGAGTTAAAGTGTTAAGACATGGTGACCGTTGTAATTTTTCTGGTACCACAATGGCAATGACCTAGTCATAATGTATGGCCATAGACTGAGTGTTTCCAATGAGTGTTACAGCATTCTACTGGCAGAACAGTGCACATACGGCAATAAGGTGCATGATAGGAGCTTGAGGTGCATGCTGGGACCAGCCTGGGTGTGGACTGAAGGTGGCAGGTGTTGCTGCAGGTGTCACAGTTATGCATGTGAAGCAGCATTAACATCCTACATTCCTGACTATAGGATGATAGCGTCATGATAAGCACTAGTTGTTTGCCACTAATGGGGCTAGGTGGTAAATCTAGCTTTTCGCAAACCCTGAAATAAGAAGTCAAGAAATTTGCTGCATCTTCTATTCCATACACTTAATGTGTGTGTGCGTGCGTGCGTGCGTGTGTGCATGTGTGTGTGTGCACTTCCGTGTGTGTGTGTCCGTGTGTGTGTATGTATTTGTGCTTGTCTGTGTGTTCCTGTGTGCTTGTTTTTTTCCTACTGAAAAACTGACATTGGGTGTTTGAGTCCTACCACTATCTGTGCACAATCCAGTGAAGAGAGCAAATGGAGTTGTAGGAAGACAGGTAGAGTTGTAAAAGGAATGGAAGAAAGGGTTTTTTGAAGGGGATGACAAACAAACCATAAAGAATGGAAAAGAAAACAGTAATGAACAAGCAAGCTGTTCCTCCAGGGTGATGTTGGGGCACGCTTTCCTTACCTGACAAATGTGAATAGCTTGGCATTGCACTGGATTAGGGTTGCTAACGGAGACCATCCAGTAGGTATGTGGGCACAGTGTGGCTGGGCAGATGTGCTTGTGGAGAATGTTGAAACATTTTCTTTAAAGAGGATTGTCAAATTTAGATCTGCATGACAGTTTTAAAACATTTTATTTGGTAAAGAGGGCACACTCTGTGATGATGAGCATTATTTAGTTATGCAAGAGCTGTGTGTGTGTGTGTGTGTGTGTGTGTGTGTGTGTGTGTGTGTGTGTGTGTTAGAGCGTGGCTCGGGCCGGTTTTTTTTGTCCGAGCCCGGCCCTCAGCCGACAGAAAAGTGATCAACCCCGACCCGAGCCCGAGACTAATTAAAATGTTTGTGTCCGAACCCGTCCGAAGCCCGAGACCACTATAATAACAACAGAACCTGTGCGCAAGCAATATTTTCTATGTGGCCTCCCTCATACTCAAAATAGCACGTGATAAATAGCCAGGATAGGCAACTAGGATGAGGCAATTTGCTGTAGCCTAATTTAGTTACGCACGCATAGTAAGTATAAACACACGCATACATGTGACAGCGCACCTTATGTTTCTTTCGGTTAGACCAGAGATGTTGGGTGCTGTGTTCAAATGCATGGGAGGGGCGTGAGAGGATAAGAAAGGCGAAAACTAACGAATACGGCTTGGATGCAGTCAGCGCGGCTATGGACGCATTTGTTACTGTTAGTGCAAATAAATCCCCGCGAGCCGGTGAAGATGCCACTCCTTGTCGTTAAGAAGGATGGGCTATAAGTTCACCCCGAAGAACAGTAGCCTGTTCGGCCCTCCAAGAGAATGTAATTTCCCCTGATGTCCATGCGGTCAATATAAAATCAGGAAAGGTTGCACGCGCATAGTTACAACTGTAGGCTACAGTAAAAGTGACAAGAATTAAGAACCTACGTGAAGGACATGAAATGTCACAGCGGACAAAGTAGTAACAGGAAACCTCTTCGCCCCTACCTTAGGCAACTCCACGTAGCGTGTGCGTCTTCTTTAATCCATATTATGCTCCTTGCTACCCCTTGCTGGAAATGTAATCCTTGGCGAGCAATGCAGTGACAAACTTCGTCATTTTATGTTCAACATTTAAGACAGCACCGAAGGCATGCTAAAACATGGCCTACACTAGGCCTACAACAAAAGACCACGCGTTCACTGACAACTGTATTTGGCGCTTATTAAGAAATCAAGTTGACTCGGCATTCCTGCTCGGCTGACTGGGAGTGAGCGTCCATGTTGCCACTGGTAACTGGCGCGTGCATACAGCCAATAATAATCACTCGCACGAGTAGCCTACCAACATTTTCATTTATGCATATTCAATTACTTATTTTTTAATCACATGATTAAATGCATGAACTGAAACGTTTCCTCTGATTGCTTACAATTTTCACAATGTCTGTTTGGTTCAAGCCCGAGCCCGACCCGAGTCCGACAGATATTCTATTTTTTTTGTCCGAGTCCGGCCCGGCCCGTCGGGTTCCGACCCGGCCCGTCGGGCTTCGGTCGGGTTGCCATGCTCTGGTGTGTGTGTGTGTGTGTGTGTGTGTGTGTGTGTGTGTGTGTGTGTGTGTGTGTGTGCATGTGTGTGCGTGTGTGTGTGTGTGTGTGTGTGTGTGTGTGCATGTGTGTGCATGTGTGTGCGTGTGTGTGTGTGCGTGTGTGTGTGTGTGCAGGCTTGTAAACCAGTTCCATTGTGTGCACATAACCTGAAATCAGACGGTAAATGGAGAGCGCAGCACTCTGTCCCCGCGGGAGTTCAATCAGAAGCGCAGCATGCCGTCCTTTAAAGTGCTCTCAGTCAAAACTCCAAACAAACACTCCCCAAAACAACAAGAGATGTTCAACACGGCTTCTGTTCCTGTGTCGTGGGAAGATGGCATCTCAGACCCTTAAGATAAGACAAGGGATCTGTGTTCCTCTGTGCTCCCTTAATGGGACGTTATGGGTGCTAGGTGCATGAGTGAGGTGTGTGCACTGCAAGGCAGTGTGTCCTCTCTGCCTGACTGACCAAGAGAGTGGCAGGTGGAGACAGAAGGGCTGGAGAGGGAATGCATAGAGGAGGCTGATGAGGTGTCATCTTCTCCTCCTCCCTTCAAATCCTCGGCCCTCGGGCTGGCTGCTGGTCATTCACTTGAAAAAGAAAAGAAAACACTGGGTGCACTCAGCTGCAACGCAACTAGCATTCTCTCTCTCTCTCTCTCTCTCTCTCTCTCTCTCTCTCTCTCTCTCCCTCTCTCTCTCTCTCTCTCTCTCTCTCTCTCCCTCTCCCTCTCCCTCTCTCTCTCGCGCGATGTGTGTGTGTGTGTGTGTGTGTGTGTGTGTGTGTGTGTGTGTGTGTGTGTGTGTGTGTGTGTGTGTGTGTGTGTGTGTGTGTGTGTGTGTGTGTGTGTGTGTGTGTAACTGTGGAGAACACAATGAACCGTGTATTTCATTCTGTAATGCTGAAGAATTCCTCCATACTGTCATGTAGTGGTGTGGATTGGCACTGCCCTCACGATCCAATTCGATCACAATTCGGGAGGTAGCGATTTGATTCGATTCAATTCTTTGCGATTTGATCCGATCCGATTCAATTCTACAATGCATTGCAATGCATTACATTTCTACTGAAAGCAAAGCAAATGTTTCATCAGTCATGATGAGGCAATACAAGTAGTCAGATACTGAGCAACAATTTATTGGCTGTTTTCTGGATCAGTCTGGATCAGTCTGTATCAGTCTTGCAATGCTTTGAAGTACTTTATTTAATTTAACATTCTTTTGCTCCCGAAATATCCACGGAAGTAATTCACCTTTTGCAAAAGCCACGCCCCCTAGTTATTGTTGCTACGTCCGTCAAAAACTTAGAACCAGGCACACGTTTTGGCTGCGTTTCATAGGACATGTGTACACTTCTCATACGCACGCTGATTACTAGAAGCCATATTCAACTGTGAAGTACAACAACTTGATGATGGCGATGTACTGTCTGTAACCAGGACATTTTGATAGTGCTTGGTGTAAACTGGGACATTGCAGGGGTCCGCCAAGAAGCTTTTACGGGCTTTGGGGACACTGCGCAGCTCTTCGGCAGTCACACTGGGCGTCTCTCTTCTGTTCACTTTAATGGTTTTAGTTGACAGTTCATATCTTCATAACAAGGTTGGAACAAGCGCAGCCCCATTTCAGTGTTAGGCTACTTTTTTTTTTTTTGCTGTCACACTTGACCAACACAGACACACACCGGGAAGGAGAGAGGGTGGGGGCTGCTCCGTGGGCTATGCATTTGGCGCATAGATAGGCCTAAGCTTATGACTTATTAAACAACGCAACTAGTAGTTTCCCAATCACATTTGAATCAGAATGCCGTGAATCCAATACTGTAATATCATATAATATTGTCCTTAAGTCTGAGCGATGCATTGATTATTTGTTTAGGGTACGTTTTCTGCCAGCTAAATGCAAGGGGGAAGGGGACTCTATTAGCAAACAAGACGATTGCACAGTTAGCCTGCTACTTTTAAATATGATCACCTGGAGCTAATAGCCCCCACATGGCTTAATCCATTCCTGTTATCAGTCCGCTTGAGGTTTTTGCTTCGGAAAAGTGAAAAAAAAGAGGTCCTAGCAATCTTCAGATGTTGTCGGACCGTGACGGTGCCATAGGCACACGTTTTATGTCTCTCTGAAATCGCAAGTTTTTGACGGACCTCCGACAAGTTCTATACTCCTTAGTTACCGTTGCTGAGCCCGGATTGGTTGGCGGCTGTTTGTGGGAGGGGTTTTGCGAAAGGCTAATTGAAGCTTAAAAAAATTGCCGGATCGATTCTGGAACTTGCCGCGTTGAATTGGATCGTCCATGCCCCGCGTTGGATTGCATCGCCGAATCGATCATTGTTGACACCACTACTGTCATGCCTGCATATACCTGGGCACATGTCTGCCGATTACACCAAAATGTTGTCTCCCTCTGTTTGTGAGCGTATGTGCTGTATATATGTGCTGTACACAAAAACATCTTCCTCCTTTGGTCTACTATATCTCCCATCTCTTTTACCACCTCTCGCCTCATCCTATGACCCCAGAACAAAGTGACATTTGATGTCCCGCTGCCTGCCTCATCTGAATGGAGCCCAACCCCCAAATTTCCATTAATGGATCACTCTAGGAGTCTCTTCCTTTTCTTTGTAGGGCACCTTTGCTTGTCTAAAAAGAAGTCGTTTGAGAGTCACTGCAGCATTACTCCTTGTCCGTGTGCCCTGGCAGCAGGACCCTCATGCTAGGCCCTCATCAGCTTCGGGGCTCAGGAGGGGAGTTGGGGGATGGGCGGAAGTCGGTGGCAACCTTTTTAGATCTTTATCTGTATAAAAGAGAGGATTACTTTCTGACACCCTTAACCCCACCCCGACACACAGACACACAGACACACACACACACACACACACACACACACACACACACACACACACACACACACACACACACACACACACACACACACACACACACACAGGTCTTGAGAAGGCTAGGGTAGAGGTGAAAGGTGTGGTGACCTTCATTTGTCTTTTGAGGCCCCTGCTTTGAAACCCGGCAAATATTTTTGATCCAGCTGTCAGACAAGCTCCCAGTTTGGCTCTCGGAGGAGGTCGTAAGTGAATGAAAGGATCCAGGGTGGGGGGGGGGGGGGGGGGTGGGGGGGGGGGGTTGAATGGAGTGGGTTGGAGGAGAGGACAAGTGTGGCACTGTAACTGTACATTAAGAGAATGGATGGGATCCCTTTGATTTTCTTCTTCCTTCTTCACAGGAATCATCGCTTACACCGAGTATCTCTTTCTGCTCTGCATCCTGACAAGTGAGTATCCTCTATCCTTTTCATCTTTCTCCCTTTCTCCCTCTGTCTTTCTCTCTCTCTCTCTCTCTCTCTCTCTCTCTCTCTCTCTTTCTGCCCTTCTTTTTGCCTTTGTCTTTGTCCCATTTGCATCATCTGGGTTTTGTTTTAAACACAAATCATCAAGAAGGCTGACTAACTTTCAGAGGGGTAAAGCTTTACAGTGCAATCCAGCGCAGCCCAAGCCCACCCACAAACTTACCCCAAAAACAGCTCCTACAGTCCACCCCCCCCCCACACACACACACGCACACTCACACACACACACACACAGAGTTCCATCTACTGTATATTGGCAACTGCCCAGAAGACTAAAAGGTCCTTGCAGACTTTGCCGAGGCAGACTCTCACACTCTCACCTCCTTCTAGAATGCTTTGGCCTCCCTGCGCCCCCCAAGCATCTCTTTACACTCTATAGATGGTGTTTTCATACATCTCTCACAACTAATGTGCTCATCGTGTTTGCCTTTCCTCTGTGTTTTCTTTTTTCCTTTTATCATATCCTCACCACCTATTTCTTTCTACCTCTTTTTTTTCTGCCCGCCGTTCTTTCGTTCGTCTGTTTCCCGCTCACCTCTGCCTGTGGATTTACTGCATCGAGAAAGTGAAGGATATCACTCAACATATTCAGGAGTTATATCTGGCACTACCTGTGCACCATGCGGGCGTAACCTTGCCAACACAACACACAAGAGCAAAAATGCCGTGGCTTAAAGTGTGTGAGGACTTCAGACAGCCTTGTTTGTGGGATGTAGCTTGTCAAAATGCTCTCTTTAGTCTGTTCACACAACCCCAAATGAGGGAAGCCATCCAAAGTGCTAGTAGATAGGTATTTTGCTGCTATGTTGTGATTGTCACAACAAACTGGCCCACCAACAGGAAGGTCTGCTGATGGTGAAGGGTTTTTTGTTATTTTGTTATTATTTATTTTTTTAGATATATATTTTTGGTCTCTTTGATGCTATTTATGATAGTAGGCTATAGTGAAGATTGTGACAGGAAGTGAGCGGGGAGAGAGAGATGAGGAAGAGGAAGGGCCAGCAAAGGACCCGGGCCGGCTGCATAGTAGACGGAGTGCCTTACCATTAGGCCACGGTAGGGCCGATGGTGAAGGTTAATAGACTCACTTTGTCTCTTGCTTTGAGTGGATGATGATGGTGACCCGGCTCCAACTCTGCCACATCATATGATCTGTCACTTTGCTTTCCCCACAGAGCCACATGCTGGGTTCAAGATTGCCTTCAACATGTTCGATGCTGACGGGAACCAAATGGTTGATAAGAGGGAGTTCTTAGTGGTGAGCATGATGCACACACAGGCACATGTACACACACGTGCGGCCTTTCAGGGCCTTTGAGGGCCTTTCATTGACTCAAACGCATTTCACTAGCATTCAAAACTAGGGATGTTAACCGGTAGCCGTTTAACCGGTGGTTGACCAAATCAACGTTGTCTAGTTAAAATTTCTGCCGCCGGTTAAAAAAAACAAACAAACAAAAAAACACTATGTTTACAGCACCCAAATGCCAGCCAACGTAGGTTATTACACTGTGCACACGAGTTATTGGTGTTGTATATGGGGTGGTATGATCTTTCAATATCTAAAAATGACATGTGAGCATGAGCCGTCCCAAGGCGGAATTTATTAAGAGCAACAGCAGCACAGAGCCATGGCTCTGCCGTAGCTCACGTAGCCATTCCAGCGTTAGCCGAGAACAAGTTACAGTAGGCAACAGTTAACACTGGTTACTACAGTATAGTGACAATTTGTACGCCATACATGACAGGTCCTGTCTGCAGATACTGTAAGACAAAACCGACACTAACCTAAAAATGGCTATTCAAAAAGCACAGAGCTGACGTGAGTTAACAGAATTAGCTGAGACTTCAAGACAGCCGAGCCATGCTGACAAGTGCCGTGTGTACTTCTCCAAAATCAGCGACAGTGATGTCAAGTGTTCGCTACGTGAGAAACCTGTGTAACCTATTGCAAATCCTGACAGCAATATTTTGACAAAATTCACTGCTTGTTAGTGGCTGCGTGTGGACTATGGCATAATGATAGGCACTGTAATGGCAAACGAAGACACGAAAGACTAGCTAACTTATGCCTACTTGTCGTGTCTTATTCATCTGTGCTTAAAAGGCATGACGACAGGAACTAATTACAAAGGATTTCGTGCAACACGCTACAGAGGCTGTTGCCTATCAGTACGCTTTTTTACGAAGGCATTAGTTAATATACTTCCTTGTAACACCACCAAATGCAGCCTTCTCTGTTTGTGACTTTGTAATGTGAGCTTTTTGCATAAACAACAAAACAACATATTTATTGGCTATAACAACCGACCAGATTGTCCTCACTACCAGAAATGTCCTTACAGCAAAGGTTAAATGTCAGGTTTTGGTCCTCACAATAGTGGTATAACAAGTAGACACACACACGCATACACACACGTGCATGCACAAACGTACTCACTCACACACACACACACACTCACACACTCACACACACACACACACACACGCACGCACGCACGCACGCACGCACGCACGCACGCACGCACGCACGCACGCACACGCACACACACACACAGTTTGATGTTTTATTTGGGAGGACCAATAATTATTGAGAAACAATACAGTGCCCCAAACAATATTAAAATAGTAATAATGTGTCTTCTACATAAATGCAAGAAAGTTATACTGGAAGCCTATTCAGGGGTACAAGTGGCATCTCCTCCTCCAAATATGCAGACTGCCTATAACTGCAGATATTGAACAATACTTGGCTATCTGTTTTGCTTTCTTCTTATTTAACACACACACACACACACACACACACACACACACACACACACACACACACACACACACACACACACACACACACACACACTCTTCCTTAATTTTTTAAATGTCATTTAACCCATTGATGCCAAAAACAAAGCTGCTGAATGCCTAAGCCCTTGTGCAACACAACATCCAGCATCAATGGGTTAATGGTCCTGCATAGTACTGATGTCCTGCTGCCATCGCATGCCATACCTGTGTGTGACATCATGACCATGCCTGACGTGTGAAAACAGCCCATGTGGCCTCTTAGGAGGAGAAGTAACAGGTGGTGTATTGGAAACATAAGGGTAGATGTGCGCCTTTGAAAAGCCTACTGCTGTCATCCCCTGGTCCATGTGCATGTGATGTAGAATAGTTCATGTGTTGTCTCAGAAACACAGATTTCATTTAGCCTTTAGCAGCAAGTGTTAGATGGATGGTGTGAATATTTGTATGTGTATATATGTGTATGTGTTTTATGCTGTATATTCTGGTCTTTTTAAAACCTTTTTTTCTTTATCTCCTTCTTTTCAAAACCATGCAGCTACAGGAGATCTTCCGTAAGAAGAATGAGAAGAAAGGAAGAAAGGGAGATGCGGAAAAATCAGCTCAGCTGGTAAGCAATTCTAGTTTATTTGAATCCAAATAGAAAGCATTGATGTTAGGTTTTGGATTTCATGTTTGCAAGTTTCCTATAAAAAATATCAGATTTGATTAGTTGATTGCATCTCATAGAATAACTAAAGACTCATCACACTTCAAACCGTTCAGAATGTGTGTCTTATAGATGCAGGAAGTGTAACCTTGATATAAATATATCATGTTTGTTCAGTACTAGGGAGGTGTAATTCTATGTACATATTGTCTTATGTGTAACACTGTCATTTTTACAGACTACAGTATATCACGAAAGTGAATACACCCCTCACAGTTTTGCAGATTTTTGAGTATATCTTTTCATAGGAAAGCATTACAGAAATGTAACTTTGACACAATGATTAGTGACCTTTTAACAACATATTTAACCGATGCAGACTCAAAATTTAAAAGTTCAATGCAAAGAAAGGTTGAAACGCACACTGATGACCTCCCTTGTCATCCCTTTTCATTTCGTTTCATTTCGAGACGATTCGAGCCAACATAGCCCCTTCTCTACCGGATTTTAATCTGGGGTGTACTCACTTTTGTGAGTACATGTTCAAACATTAATGGCTGTATTTAGTTTTTTTTCTGAGTGAACAAGAAATTTAAGCGGTTAAATATGTTGTTAAAAGGTCACTAATCATTGTGTCAAAATTACATTCCTCTAATGCTTTCCTATGAAAAGATATACTCAAAAATTTGCAAAACTGTGAGGGGTGTATTCACTTTCGTGATATACTGTATAATGGCTATCATGACCATGCATTTAGTATGATTAACAGGTTACTGATTTGAGGAACTGACACGGTAAAAATCACCTGCAAAAAGAAATCATGCAATAAAATAATAACCCTTTTAACCCTGCAGCTATTGGTATGAGTCCATGCGTAAATATATTTTGTTCAAAGACATCAGCACAGAAATGAACAAGTCTAATCCAATGCTCTTAAAGTCCTGCCATGAAATCCCTGCTGTCCATGCGAAGGCAACTGTTTGTTCATCCCTGGGCCCTGGGATGGGGACGGAGACTGAGAAGGGAGAGGTTGGGGCTTGGGGTGCTGGGAAGACCGGGGGGTTGGTGGGGGGGGGGGGGGGGGTGCTTTTACTCTCCTGCCCCTTTGAAGACTGCTGTGCGGGCTGAGAGAGCTGATGGAGGCCAGGCTGGAATAGCTCTGCACCTCACGGCAAAGGGGATGGGTGACATCTCCCATAAGCAGCCCAGTGTAAACAAGAGGATTTGATGAGGAGATAAAGACCATGGGAGTTTTTTGGGGGGAACGTTTTTGAAGTGTGTGTGCGTGTGTGAGTGTGTGTGTCCGTGTGTGTGTGTGTGTGTGTGTGTGTGTGTGTGTGTGTGTGTGTGTGTGTGTGTGTGTGTGTGTGCGTGTGTGTGTGTGTGTGTGTGTGTGTGTGTGTGTGTGTGTGTGTGTGTGTGTGTGTGTGTGTGTGTGTGTGTGCGCGTGTGCGCGTGTGCGCGTGCGTGTGTGTTGTGGGTGGTATTAGGCTATGAAATTGAGGCACTCTTCTATTTCTTCAACCATGGGCAAGACCTGTGGAATGTTGTTTGAACCAGTTCAGACTCAAATAGGTGTTCTTGTTTTCTTTTTTCTCATAGGGTAGAATAACAGGAAATGGACACTTTGTCGCTCAGTGATATGTGTTGTTTGTGTTGGCGTCATGGCAACCCTTTTGAATGTAAGTGATCAGTGTGGAATAGCTGTTATTTTAGCCGGCAAAAGGGCCTGCGAACAAGGCCTAGGAACAATACAGCGCCACAATACATGGAAAGTGGCATGCTTGGACAGAGAGTGGGACATTCCTTTTTTATTAATATTCATTAACAGCGTCAATTGGTGCCAGCACTGCTCACCAGTCCAAGATAACAGTGGCTCCGATGTCTTTTTTTAAGCAATCTGTGGCCCACAACGAGGTCCTGAGACAATAATTGACTGTGCTGCTTTGAGAATTCTGCCTTCCTTACACGTTGAGGAGTGAACTGATAGTGACAGGGTATACAGATAACAGAGACAGGATAGTGAAAGATCTCACTACGTTCATTGTTGAGTCGTCTTAAGGGTACTTCATTTCATTTCATTTCATTTCACTGCTTAATTCCTGGGTTGCAGATTCGTCATCACAGGAGCGTGCAAATGTGAAATGATGGGCGACCTGTGATTGGAGCCATTGAAACCCATTCAAAAATACATTTTTTCGAACAGCCACAGTTTGAGTTAGCTCCAAAGACACACTATAGGTCCTTTTAAAAATCTCATCTTCCCATAAGTGAAAACTGTATGTTCCTAGCTTCTACCAATCTGAAGGTAGCCTACTTTAAGCGAGGGTTAGGTTGGGTAAAAAATAGTGTTTTGTTTCCCTGGAAACTGAGACAAAGCGGTTTAGTAGAGAGAGTGTAGTAGAGTAGAGCACAAGAAAGCATGTGACAAATAAAACCTTGAATCTTGAATCTTGAATCTTTCGTGGTCACTCTGGGGTGACACCTGATTTGTGATTTGGTGGGGAGTGTGTGTGTGAGGGGGGAGGGGGAGGGGGGGGCTGCTTAATGACCTTCAACAAATCCATGTGTGACACAACCATTCTCTGTACATTAAACATTTGTATTATCACATCTCTAACAGCAGTTGTCATATCTTTTGATCTGCACTTGCGATCATGTCATATCTGTAATAAGCTACTAAAGAATGGTAATTTGTTGCAATGTGTCATTGTGAAGTGGTATGATCCCCACTTATACATTTTGTAATAACAAAAATGTTCATCCAATAAGTTTCAGTTGTGGTTGCATTGATGACGGCCATAAAATCAATCTATTCATATCAATCACAAATGTAAAAACAGCACATGTTGACACAAATGCTATGGCAACAAAAACTTAAACCAAAACCACAAAAATAGCAAAAGAAAGATTATATAGTCTCTACAAATATGCCCACGAAATATGCCCACGAAAGTGGGGAAAGACAGAAATGTTTGGAGTGCACATCAGAAATCAGAATTATTCAGGAAAGAACCCTTTTTAAGCACAGACTCCAGCACAATGGTAATTTTGACATAGCTGAAAGAATAGGTTACACTCTATTGTTATATGTGCACAGATAGCATCAACTCCACAGTGTGCTGATAGTTCTACAGTCAAATGTGTATGAAGAAGAAAAGCAGCCTGGACATATGCACAAAATGAAGCTAGCCCAGTACCCAAAAAGGTTGATTGTAGTATCATCCTCCTCCAAAAGTATCCTCCAAAAACTAATCAGATAACTTGGTACACAAATCTAATCTGGCCACCATTCCCATTACTAGGCAACCTCACAATGGTTGTACCAGCCCTTCAAATGAACTATTCTTGTAGATGGCACTCTGCATTATGACCCTTAAGGGATATTTCATCTTTCATTGTGGTCTATGAATAGTTTGGAAATATGAAGGGTTGTTATTTGTTGTAGTCGTATAATTAAAGGGTAACTTCTGCCAATTTCGACATGCAGTTGTAATGCTCACACTACCCTTGACTTGTCAGTACCTGAGATTTTTTTTTCTTTAGCCTTTTCTGAGATCATGGTCATTGCAATGGGGGCAGATGTTTGTTTACATTTCAAAAAAACATCTTGATTTATTCCCATTAACATCCAAAAGGTTATGCAACATCAGCAGACAAGTAGCAGACAGTGATATCTTTTTGGGATAATATTTGGAGTTGGCCTATGTTAAGAAAGTTTTTAATGTAAACAAAATCTGCCCCCAATAGTCCAGATCTCGGAAAGGGCTGAGTCGAAAAATGCATCATCACCGGATGCTGACAAGTCAAGGGTAGCATGATTAATACAGCAGCATATTGAAATTCCTTTAAGAATCATTCATGTGTTAATTTATTATTTGTTTCTTTTTTTAGATTGTATTGTACTGGGTTTTTGTTTTCCAGTGAGAACCACTGCTTTCTGTCATTGCATGTTCTAACATGTATCCTTCTCTTCCTCCCTTTGGTGCTCTTCTTCCTCTTCTTCTTGGTCGTCTGTGTGCACCCGCATGCTGTGAATCCTCTTCGTCCTCCTTCGTCTCTGTGTGTAAGAGTATGCAGCTCTATGGATATCAGGTTGCCCCAGTGACCAGCGTATGTATGCCACCGGCCGCTTCAGCTTGTTTAGACAGCCTGTTCACCCTTCGCAAGGACATGATGCGTCTTTCTGTTTGTCAAAATTGTGGAAGAAGGAATGATTGATGGATTGATTGATTGATTGATTGATAGACTGATTGACTGACTGATTGATTGGCTGGCTGACTTACTGATAAATCAAGGATGATGGAGATTTGGAGAAGTTTTGCAAGTTCTCCCCTAAAGGAAAGAGGGAGGCAGAAACGGGTTCAATGAAATGTGATAGAATCTGATTATTGTAATTGATCTGACTCAATCCGGCCTAAAATGTAATGAATTGATTTTGTAAATGAATTTGTGGGTGGATGTATTCAGTGAGGATGCACTGCGCACTTTGAAATGTGTTTTCTATTGACCCGGCTAACACCAGTAAAAGCACAGCTGATAGGCAACACACACACACACACACGCACGCAGGCACGCAGGCACGCACACACACGCACATACACACCTTTCTCTATTTCACACTCTTTTCTTTCTGTCTTTCTGTCTTTCTTCCTTTCTTCATTTTGTCTTTCTTTTTTCTATTTACAGTGAGTCCAATATGTATTTGATCCCTTGCTGATTTTGCCGGTTTGCCCACTAATAAAGACATGATCAGTCTATAAATTTATGATAATATGTATTCAAACATGGAGAGACAGAATATCAAAAAGAAATTCCAGAAAATAACTTAAAATAATATATTTTAATTTATTTGTATTTAATTTAGGCCAATAAGTATTTGACCCCTCTAGCTAAAGAGGATAAAGTGTTTTGTGGCAAAGCCCTAGTTGTCTAGCACTGAGGTTAGATGCTTCTTTTAGTTAATGACAATGCTTGTGCATATAGTAGAAAATATTTTTTGGCCAATTTTTCTTTGCACATTATCTCTAAAACATTAATAGTTTGTGGCTGTAGCTTGGCAAATGGGAGGTTCAGTTCTCTCCATAGAATTACTATAGGGTTAATATTTGGAGACTGTCTAGGCCACTTCACGACTTTAATATGCTTCTTATTGAGCCACTCCTTTGTTGCATTGACTGTATGTTGTGTATTATTGTCATGTTGGGAGATCCAAAAATGGCCCACCCTTCAGTGTAGTGCTGGAGGGAAGGACGTTTGCACTCAGGATTGCACATTACATGTCTCCCTCCATCCATTCATTGACGATGCGAAGTTGTCCTGTGCCTTGGCCAGACAAACACCCTCAAACCATAATGATACCACTATCATGCATGATGGTGAGGAGAATGTTCTTGGGATCATAGACAGCAGTACTCTTTCTCAAAACACATTGAATTGTGATAATGCCAAACAGCTTGATTTTGGTTTCATCTGACTACAGCACCTCCTTATCATATCCTAAACCCGTCTGATGTCTGTTGGCAAACCTCAAGTGGGACTGCACAGGTTCCTTCTGAAGTAGAGGTACCATGTGTGCACTACAGGATTTTAAACCTCTGTGGCACTAAGTGCTACCAGTAGTTTTATCAGTGATTTTGGTCCCAGTAGCTTTGATATCATTGCCTAGTTCATCCCGTACAGCTCTAGGGTGATTTCTTTCTGTTCTCATGATTATAAAATCCCTACAAAAGGTCAAATCTTGTATAGAACCCCAGACAGGCTGATGAATAGTCATTTTGTATTCCTCACATTTTGGAAGAAATGCATCAACAGCTGGGTCATTAATACCCAGTCTCTTTCTTGTGGCTTTTTCTTGTCCATTTAATCTTTGTTCAGGTCTAAAATCGTGTCCCTGATATCATTTGACCACTCTTTGGTCTTTCCTAATCTGGTGACGTTGGAGTGTGACTGATTCACTCATACTATGGACTGATTCTGCTGATTCAATGTGTCTTTTATGCATGTTAGTATGTACAGGTGTCTTTAATTCAAATGACAAGTTGATCGGAAGTGCCCATCTGGTCTGTGGGCCCGGAACTGTAATCAGTTGGCAGGGGATCAAATACTTATTTTGCTCGATGAAATGGAAATAAATTAATATATATTCTCTTCAGTTAATTTCTGCATTTTCTTCTTGATATTCTGTCTCTCCATATTAGAATACATATTATCATAACATTTATTGACTGATCATGTCTTTATTAGTAGGCAAACCAACAAAATCAGCAAGGGATCAAATACATATTGGACTCACTGTATCTATCTACCTATCTATCTATCTATCTGCTTTTCTTTTTTTAGTTTTATCAAATCATTTTGCGTTTAGTAAGGAGGCACAGCCCAAAATTCAGGTTGCCCTGATCAATAGTTCTCTTGACTAAGTTGTGCTGGGACCTGAGCTGCCACCTGAGCGCTCACGGTACCCACAACCAAAATACAACCTACAGCTCATTCCTGGCTCATATTTAGAAATATATCCCTTTAGCATTGCTATTTGTTGGCAATGTGTGTGATGTACCATAGGCATCCTATAGGCCTGAGGATATCCCCACTCTCTGTAGCTCGATTAGGCTCTTCTCCATACCTTTCCTTCAACACAGTGTTGCTATGCTCACGGGTGTACTCTGTACACACATCTGCATAGCTGTCCACAACCTCTATTCACCACCAACACCCCCACTCCTGTGTGTGTGTGTGTGTGTGTGTGTGTGTGTGTGTGTGTGTGTGTGTGTGTGTGTGTGTGTGTGTGTGTGTGTGTGTGTGTGTGTGTGTGTGTGTGTGTGTGTGTGTGTGTGTGTGTGCGTGTGTGAGAGAAAGAGAGAGAGAGAGAGAGAGAGAGAGAGAGAGAGAGAGAGAGAGAGAGAGAGATGAATACTAAAGAAGAAATATAGGAAAAGAAAGTGGGAGGAGGAAAACGCAGATGTTCTTTCTTTTTCCCCCTCCTGTTCCTTCATCTCTCTGTTCCTCCTGTGCTGGGCTTGATGCTAACGGCTGCTTCTGGTCACGCCTCCTCTACAGGTGCTTAAAAAAGAGGGTCAGGAGTTTGCACCCAGGAGCTACTGGGATGTGCTGAGACGCAGCGCGAGTCAAGCTCTCTTTTCTGACCTGGCAGAGGTATACCTATCCTCTGTCTCCATCCATACCTTACCTTTGTCCACTGACAACCCCCCTGACTACGCCACATGATGAGTTTGTCTTTTATGTTTTGTTTTTTTTCCCATGAATATTCCCCATTGAGAGTACATAATAATGATGTACTCTCAATGATATTCCCATGTTTCCGTCTTGTTTATTGGTCGGGTTTTTCCTCCATTTATATTGATTTTCACTGCTCCCATGTCCTTTTTGTCTTGGATGATCCATATGGGAAATTATTCTAAATCATTAAGCATACAGAAACCTTAGTGGGGGTAGCACATTCTGTACAGCGCATACAGTACATTGTTTTTCAAAGCAGCTGTAAATGCATTTTACATTGAAATGGTTCCTAATTGTATTGGGCCAATTCTGATTCTATAATGTAATATTTCCATATGGGCATTCAAGACTTTCAAACCATCATCTTGATCTCTGTTTTCTTTCACTGTTCTGCATCACCTTGCTTGTGTTTTCATTTTCTATGCTTTTTTCATTCCTTTAACATATGAACTTCACCCCAGCCAAAGAACACTCCTATCCTCTTCTCAATTCCACCATTTCACTCACCTATGGCCAGATATCCATCCCCCTGACAGTAAGTCTGTTTTTTTTTTTGTTTCTCTTTTTTTTGTGGAACAGAGGGAATGTGACGGCACAGCTAACACAAGCAAACACTAAATCCCTGTTGTTATGCAGCAGTGTTCTGTAACTCTAGTGTACCAGTGTGGTGTGCAGTGGTGTCAGGCTGACTTCACCCCATGGCCACCTGCTTCTGTACTGTTCTGTAATGTAGCATTTGTGTGTGTGTGTGTCTATGTGTCTGATCGTGGCTATAGACATCAGTGTTCATGTGTTGTTAAGTGGAGTGTTTGTTGCTGTAGAAAAAATAAATGTGGTGAACTGTAAGTTGAAGCCAAAGCAAAGCGAAACAAATGACCCAGTACACAGACACACACACACACACACACAGTAGTGTGCACGCACATACACACACGAGCGCCCCCGTGCCCCCGCACACACACACACACACACACACACACACACACACACACACACACACACACACACACACACACACACACACACACACTGTATAAACACAGAGGCAAACACACTCAAACGTAAAATCTCAGTTGGCAGACTGCTCACATCCTCCTTTCCCCCCAGTGGTTGTCTTTTATTTGCTTTAACACTCCAACTAACCACCTAATTCAGGGGTGGGGAACCTTTTTCATTTGAAGGGCCACTTCAAATTCATCCGAGGGCCGTGAAAGTCCTCTGAGGGCCCTACTATGAACACTTAAGGTCTATATTGAAGGCAGCCACCTTTAAAACAGACCCCGCCTTCTCTAGGTTCCCTGAATATGACTTAATTGTATTGCAAATGCATTTTCTAAGATTCCTTTAGAAAATATGTCATATTTCATGTGAAGCTGCATAACATTAAAATTATTTATTATATGGTTGTGACGTCATCTGTCGAATGCTCCATTCATTTCAACGGGGCTCCCCAACGTTCGGACGTCTGTTATTTTTCGATAACGGACGGGTTGGTCTATAACAGACCGCTGTCAATGGCAACAAGACTTTTCACTGCTAAAGCGACTTTTCATCAAGACTCTAATCAGCTGCTGTGATAGACAGCACCCGTTGTCCTGGCTACCGCTGTCAATGGCAACAAGACGTTCACTGCTAAAGTCACTGGCTTGTATACAAGTCAGTGGCTAAAGCGAATGTTTCATATCACTCCGCAGGGGGTCCGGTCTTTTGTCACTCTAATCAGCTGCTGTGATAGACAACACCTGTTGTCCTAGCTAGCCTACCTAGCTGTTGCCTAGCGGTGTTCCACAACGGCACTGTTTTGTTTTGCGCAGCAACAATCTTAACATTAAATAGGTCTAAAGAAATGACCCCGCATGTGAATCATTTAAGTATATCCATATAATAAGCGGGTTAACTTTCGGCGAGTCGGTCGCTTTGTGGAATAGCAGCACTTCAGAGAGAACAAGACCCCTCCGCTCCGCGTCGGGGTCTAAAGATTCTCTCTGTCGTGCTGCTATTCCACGGTAGCGACCTTCTCGCCGAACGTTAACCCTTACATAGCGGGCTGGATAAAACGGCCTCAAAGGCCGCAACCGACCCTCGAGACATATGTTCCCCACTCTAATTGCTGCTCCTTAGCCTCAGTAACACCTAGCGTAATCTAGACGGACCCCAGACGTGTATTTACACATGAGCCCTTTCATTCACCCTGTGCAAACAGACGGAGGTTCACACAGAAATCACACAGAGGGTGTTAGCGTAGCCTAGCATGTATAACCAGGCCCGTTAGTAATGACAGTTCAGCTTCTCCTCTTCCGTTCTGAGTCAGCGCAGCAGAAGAGCAAGCAGATTTGTTCAAGAAAATATAGAAAGAGAGGGATGATTATGTCACTGAC